>NW_027590411.1:0-205489 GCF_964213995.1 Mustelus asterias | reverse complement strand
TGGCTGTGGCTGGTAGTGTACCAGTGATGGTGTATCCCTTTACAGGCCCAGCTTGGTCCTTCTCCAGTGTCTCCTTTTGGACTTGTACTGATCTTGTAGCGGGTTTTCATGCGGACCCACTGTGGAAGCGGCCGGTTTTGCTTCATCTTCTTAGCGAGGAATCGCTTCATCCTGAAGGCTTTGTGGGATGGCATGGCCGCACGTCCATGGAGGAGGATCGGCCGCAGGAGGGATCGGCCGCAGACTGGCAGCGGAACCCCCCCGACAAGAGGATTATACGTCACACCCCCTCCCCTCCTCCCCCAGGGGATGATCGATCACACTCCCTCCCCTCCCACCCCCGCAAAGGATGAGACGTCACGCCCCCTCTCCTCCCTCCCTCCCAGAGGATGAGACGTCACCTCCCCCCCCCCCACCGCCGGGGATGATTGGTCACACCCCCTCCCCCCCCCCCCCCCCACCGCCGGGGATGATTGGTCACACCCCCTCCCCCCCCCCCCCAGAGGATGAGACGTCACACCGCCTCTCCTCCCCCTCCCGCCCCCAGGGGATGATCGTCACACCCCCTCTCCTCCCCCACCCCCAGGGGATGAGACGTCACACCGCCTCTCCTCCCCCACCCCCAGAGGATGAGACGTCACACCCCCTCTCCTCCCCCCCCCCCAGGGGATGCTTGGTCACACCCCCTCCCCTCCCACCCCCCCCTCCCAACCCCCCCCCCCCACCCACCCCCCTCCCCCCACCCCTTCCCCGACCAGAGGATGAACGGCAGAGAGCCGCTCTCTCTAATTATGATGCGATTAGGCAAGAATTAGGGGGCATAAGTTGGGAACAGAAACTGTCAGGGAAAGGCACTAATGAAAAGTGGAACTTTTTCAAGGAACAAATACTGGGTGTCCTTGATAGTTATGTCCCTGTCAGGCAGGGAGGAAATGGCCGAGTGAGGGAACCATGGTTCACGAAAGAGGTGGAATGTCTTGTGAAAAGGAAGAGGGAAGCTTATGTAGGGATGTGGAAACAAGCTTCAGATGGCTCCATTGAGGGTTACAAGTCAGCAAGGAATGAGCTGAAAAAGGGGCTTAGGAGAGCTAGGAGGGGACATGAGAAGTCCTTGGCGGGTCGGATCAAGGAAAACCCCAAGGCTTTTTACTCTTATGTGAGGAATAAAAGAATGACCAGGGTGAGGTTGGGGCCGGTCAAGGACAGTAGTGGGAACTTGTGTATGGAGTCAGTAGAGATAGGCGAGGTGATGAATGAATACTTTTCTTCAGTGTTCACCAAGGAGAGGGGCCATGTATTTGAGGAAGAGAAGGTGTTACAGGCTAATAGGCTGGAGGAAATAGATGTTCAGAGGGAGGATGTCCTGGCAGTTTTGAATAAACTGAAGGTCGATAAGTCCCCTGGGCCTGATGAAATGTATCCTAGGATTCTTTGGGAGGCAAGGGATGAGATTGCAGAGCCTTTGGCTTTGATCTTTGGGTCCTCGCTGTCCACGGGGATAGTGCCAGAGGACTGGAGAATGGCGAATGTTGTTCCTCTGTTTAAGAAAGGGAATAGAAATGACCCTGGTAATTATAGGCCGGTTAGTCGTACTTCGGTGGTTGGTAAATTGATGGAAAAGGTCCTTCGGGATGGGATTTACGACCATTTAGAAAGATGCGGATTAATCCGGGATAGTCAGCACGGATTCGTGAAGGGCAAGTCGTGCCTCACAAATTTGATAGAATTTTTTGAGGAAATAACTAAGTGTGTTGATGAAGGTAGGGCAGTTGATGTCATATACATGGATTTTAGTAAGGCCTTTGATAAGGTCCCCCATGGTCGGCTTATGATGAAAGTGAGGAGGTGTGGGATAGAGGGAAAGTTGGCCGATTGGATAGGTAACTGGCTGTCTGATCGAAGACAGAGGGTGGTGGTGGATGGAAAATTTTCGGATTGGAGGCAGGTTGCTAGCGGAGTGCCACAGGGATCAGTGCTTGGTCCTCTGCTCTTTGTGATTTTTATTAATGACTTAGAGGAGGGGGCTGAAGGGTGGATCAGTAAATTTGCTGATGACACCAAGATTGGTGGAGTAGTGGATGAGGTGGAGGGCTGTTGTAGGCTGCAAAGAGACATAGATAGGATGCAAAGCTGGGCTGAAAAATGGCAAATGGAGTTTAACCCTGATAAATGTGAGGTGATTCATTTTGGTAGGACTAATTTAAATGTGGATTACAGGGTCAAAGGTAGGGTTCTGAAGACTGTGGAGGAACAGAGAGATCTTGGGGTCCATATCCACAGATCTCTAAAGGTTGCCACTCAAGTGGATAGAGCTGTGAAGAAGGCCTATAGTGTGTTAGCTTTTATTAACAGGGGGTTGGAGTTTAAGAGCCGTGGGGTTATGCTGCAACTGTACAGGACCTTGGTGAGACCGCATTTGGAATATTGTGTGCTGTTCTGGTCACCTCACTATAAGAAGGATGTGGAAGCGCTGGAAAGAGTGCAGAGGAGATTTACCAGGGTGCTGCCTGGTTTGGAGGGTAAGTCTTATGAGGAAAGGTTGAGGGAGCTAGGAATGTTCTCTCTAGGAATTTCCTCGGGTGGATGGAGCTATTACAAGGGGGCATAACTATAGGGTTCGTGGTGGGAGATATAGGAAGGATATCAGAGGTAGGTTCTTTACGCAGAGAGTGGTTGGGGTGTGGAATGGGCTGCCTGCAGTGATAGTGGAGTCAGACACTTTAGGAACATTTAAGCGGTTATTGGATAGGCACATGGAGCACACCAGGATGATAGGGAGTGGGATAGCTTGATCTTGGTTTCAGATAAAGCTCGGCACAACATCGTGGGCCGAAGGGCCTGTTCTGTGCTGTACTCTTCTATGTTCTATGCTTTCTGCTTTTTTTTTCGCGCCCGGGTGCGCTCTGTCAGATTTTTTTCGAACTGCGCATGCGCAGTTCAGAGTTCCGATCGGTCCGCCAGTGATAAGCCCCACCCATAGTGCGGATCGGGCCGGAGCCGGCAAAACGCATATGGGCGCGCTGGAAAGAGGATTCCAGGTGTGGATCGATTTGACGCCCGGATTCGGCACTTAGACTCAAAATGGTAAAATTCCCCCCTATGTATATCCCAGTTAATGTTGGGAAAGGTGAGATATTTGAGGTGTTCAAGATTATGAGGGACATGGACAGGGTGGATAGAGAGCAGCTATTTCCTTTAGCTGAAGGGTCAGTTACGAGGGGACACAAGTTAAAAGTGAGGGGCAGGAGGATTAGGGGGAATTTGAAGAAAAACCTCTTTGCTCAGAGGATGGTGACGGTCTGGAATGCGCTGCCTGTGAGGGTGGTGGAGGCAGGATGCCTCACATCCTTTAAAAAGAACCTGGATGAGTACTTGGCACATCATAACATTCAAGGCTATGGACCAAGTGCTGATTCGGTGGGCAGGTCAGGGCATTTCATGCATCAGTGCAGACTCGATGGGCCGAAGGGCCTCTTCTGCACTGTAGTATTCTGTGATTCTGGGAAAGTTGGAATCACCTAATAACCTAGTTGTTATTTTGACACACCTCCACAAACTGAGCACATATTTGCTCCTCAACATCCCTCTATCTGGGGGTCTATAATAAACACCTAACAATGTAGCTGTCCCTTTTTCATTCCTGAGCTCTAACCACAAAGCTTCATTTGATGCCCCCCCGCAAGATATCATCTCTCCTTACTGCAGTAACTGCCTCCTTAACTAACAATGCAATACCTCCTCCTTTACCGTCTCCCCCGGCTCGCCTGAAGATTCTCCCCCGGAATGTTGAGTTTCCATTCTTGCCCTTCCTTTAACCATGTCTCTGTGATGGCCACGAAATCACACTTCCAAGTGCCAATCATCACCCTCAACTCGACCGTTTTACCTGCAATACTCCTGGGTGAGAGGCCATCCAGCCTGGCCTTACTCCCTCGAAACTTAATACAGCTGCACTCCCTCTGACTTGTTTGTCTTGCTGTATGATTTTGTGCCCTTATTCTGCTAACAGTCTGTGTCCCCTCTCTGTCTTTCTTTCTTGTTTGTAATTGGTAAAAGTTATTGCTAATTTTCTTTCTGTACATGTTATGGGTGGCATAGTGGTTAGCACTGCTGCATCACAGCACCAGGGACCCGGGTTTGATTCCCGGCTTGGGTCACTGTCTGTGTGGAGTCTGCACGTTCTCCCCGTGTCTGCGTGGGTTTCCTCTGGGTGCTCCGGTTTCCTCCCACATTCTGAAAGACGTGCTGGTTAGGGTGCATTGGCCCGAACAGGCGCCGGAGTGTGGCGACTAGGGGAATTTCACAGTAACTTCATTGCAGTGTTAATGTAAGCCTTACTTGTGACTAATAAATAAACTAAACTAAACTATTATCCAGGTGGACTTTATAAACACTTTGGAGTTTCTGACCTGAATTATAACAATTGGAGGCTCTTTTGCGGGATTAATATCTGTACTTCTTGATTGATTTGGGATGATTGAACTCAAAGAAAGTGAATGGTGAGCATATTTGTGTTTTCTTTTCAGGTATTGAAGTTTAAATAGGGAGTGCCTTGCGGAATAATGGCTCTTTCAGAGGCTCAGAAGATCCTGGCAGTGGAAGATGTCACTCAGTCTATGAGTCAAACATCATGCCCAATTCATCCATTTACCTGGTATTAAAGTCTTCCTTTCTCATTACACAATACCCAGTCTAGAATGGTCTCTAGTTGGTTCCACATGAATGGTTTGATTCAGAAAACTATTCCGTATACACTCCAGGAATTTCTCCTGGACGGTATTGTTGTTAATTTGATTTGTCCAATTTATATGCAGATTTAAATCATCCATCATTAAAATGTTTGCATAAGAACATAAGAACTAGGAGCAGGAATAGGCCATCTGGCCCCTCGAGCCTGCTCCGCCATTCAATAAGATCATGGCTGATCTTTTCGTGAACTCAGCTCCACTTACCCGCCTGCTCACCATAACCCTTAATTCCTTTACTGTTCAAAAATTTATCTATCCTTGCCTTAAAAACATTCAATGAGGTCGCCTCAACTGCTTCACTGGGCAGGGAATTCACAACTCTTTGGGTGAAGAAGTTCCTCCTCAACTCAGTCCTAAATCTGCTTCCCCTTATTTTGAGGCTATGCCCCCTAGTTCTAGCTTCACCCGCCAGTGGAAACAACTTCCCTGCTTCTATCTTATCTATTCCCTTCATAATCTTATATGTTTCTATAAGGTCTCCTCTTATTCTTCTGAATTCCAATGAGTATAGCCCCAGTCTACTCAGTCTCTCCTCATAAGCCAACCCTCTCAACTCCGGAATCAACCTAGTGAATCTCCTCTGCACCCCCTCCAGTGCCAGTATATTCTTTCTCAAGAAAGGAGACCAAAACTGTACACAGTACTCCAGGTGTGGCCTCACCAGCACCTTATACAGCTGCAACATAATCTCGCTGTTTTTAAACTCCATCCCTCTAGCAATGAAGGACAAAATTTCATTTGCCTTAATTACCTGCTGCACCTGCATACATCTCTAACTTCCTGTTTGATGCCATTTCCAACATCACCTCCACAGTTTTTTGCCCCTTAGTGTTTCTTAGCTCTACCCAGACAGATTCCACATCATTGGAGCTAATATCCTTCCTCATTATTGCATCAATGTCCTCTTTAACCAGCAATGCAACTCCACCGCCTTTTCCTTTTTCTCTGTCCTTCCGAAATACTGACTACCCTGGATGTTCAGTTCCCATCCCTGGTCACCCTGCAGCCATGTTTCCGTAATCCCAACTCTATATTCAGAATGTTCTGCAGCTGCTCTGAGAAATCTGCGCCTCTGGAATACTGATCCAGTGACATTACCACTCTAGATCTTTCCTTCTGTCTGTCCTTGCATAAAACCGGACTCTCTCCACAGATGTTGGCAGACCTATCAAGCATTTCTTGCATAATCTTATTCTATTCATAATTATTTCTCTCAGCCAAACTTAGATAAGTTATAAAAATATGCGCATTTCCCTTACCTGTAAGTGACTGCCTGGAGCGCTCGGCAATAACAGCTTGCCAACCAAAGAGAACGGTCAGTCAGGATATTTGGACAATGGGATACCTTCAAAATTAGCAGGTTGCTGCCTGCTGCCTTCAGCAGGGATTCCAATCCAGACTCCAGACAACCACTGCCAAAACAAAATTAAACATAGGTTTATGTGTATACTTACTGAAAACATCTTTCCCTTGAAACCAGAGTATTTAGGACAATTGTTATTGATCACTGTCTTTTCCACCCCTAGAATTATACAGCTGCTTTTACCAGCATTGTCAAATATACTCAACGCCACCTTTCCAAGGGGAATTAATGATGTGTCTTAAATGCTGGTTTAGTCATCGACTTTCCCTGATCAGTACATTCAAAAATACTCAGATCTTTACAGAGAATTAGCATAGAAATACAGAAGTTGCAAGAGTAGATGATTCTGCCCTTCAAGCCTGCTCCACCATTCGTTATGATCATGGCTGATAGTCTATCACAACACCATGGGGAGGTGGTGGAGCAGTGGTATTGTTGCTGGACTAGCAATCCAGAGATACAGGGTAATCATCTCAGGACCCAAGTTCGAATCCATGGTAGATGTTTAGAATTTAAACTCAATCAAAATCTGGAATTAAAAGTATAACATAGAACATAGAACAGTACAGCACAGAACAGGCCCTTCGGCCCACGATGTTGTGCCGAGCTTTATCTGAAACCAAGATCAAGCTATCCCACTCCCTATCATCCTGGTGTGCTCCATGTGCCTATCCAATAACCGCTTAAATGTTTCTAAAGTGTCTGACTCCACTATCACTGCAGGCAGTCCATTCCACACCCCAACCACTCTCTGTGTAAAGAACCTACCTCTGATATCCGTCCTGTATCTCCCACCACGAACCCTATAGTTATGCCCCCTTGTATTAGCTCCATCCACCCGAGGAAATAGTCTTTGAACGTTCACTCTATCTATCCCCTTCATCATGTCCATTAGACCTTGTTGATTGTCGTAAAAACCCAATGCATTTGTTAGGCAAGGAAACCTGCCATCGTTACCTGGTCTGGTCCACATGTGACTCCAGGACATGTGGTAGATTGAAACACGCTGGCAAGCTGTATTCACCCACAAAAAAGAAAACACAAAAGAACGAAAGCGCACAGACCACCGAGCAACCATCAGGCACTGAAATGGCAACAGTAAACAGTCAACACTGAACAAAGAAAAGTACAGCACAGGAACAGGCCTGCCAAGCCCGTGCTGTTACTGATGCTCTAACGAAACTAAAACAAAAACCTTCTGCCCTAAATCGGACAGTATCCCTCCATTATAGAATCATAGAATCATACAGTGCAGAAGAGGCCCTTCAGCCCAGTGACTCTGCACCGACACATTAGAAACATCTGAACTACATAGAAAGAAACCTTAGAAACCCTACAGTGCAGAAGGAGGCCATTCAGCCCATCATGTCTGCACCGACAACAATCCTACCTCAGGCTCTATCCCCACAACCACACACATCTACCTCACTCATCCCTATAACCTACACATCCCAGGACACTAAGGGGCAATTTAGCATGGCCAATGCATCTAACTCGCACATCTTTGCACTGCGGGAGGAAACCGGAGCATCCAGAGGAAACCTACATAGACACGGGGAGAATGTGCAGACTCCGCACAGCCGGTACACCTTCGCTGCACTCCCTCGAGAGCAAGAACATCCTTCCTCAGAAAAGGAGACCAAAACTGCACACAATACTCTAGGTGTGGCCTCACCAAGGCCCTGTATAATTGCAACAACGTAAGAAGTTTAACAACACCAGGTTAAAGTCCAACAGGTTTATTCGTTGGCAAAAGCCACACAAGCTTTTGGAGCTCCAAGCCCCTTCTTCAGGTGAGTGGGAATTCTGTTCACAAACAGGGCATATAAAGACACAGACTCAATTTACATGAATAATGGTTGGAATGTGAATACTTACAGCTAATCAAGTCTTTAAGATACAAACAACGTGAATGGAGAGAGCATCAAGACAGGCTAAAAAGATGTGTATTGTCTCCAGACAAGACAGCCAGTGAAACTCTGCAGGTCCAGGCAGGCTGTGGGGGTTACAAATAGTGTGACATGAACCCAATATCCCGGTTGAGGCCGTCCTCGTGTGTGCGGAACCTGGCTATCAGTCTCTGCTCAGCGACTCTGCGCCGTCGTGTGTCGTGAAGGCCGCCTTGGAGAACGCGTGTGCATCTCCACATCATAATTGCAACAACACATCCCTGTTCCTGTACTCGAAACCTCTCACAATGAAGGCCAACATACCATTTGCCTTCTTTACCGCCTGCTGCACCTGCATGCTTACCTTCAGTGACTGGTGCACAAGGACACCCAGGTCCCGCTGCACACTCCCCTCTCCCACTTTTCTAAACTTTCTCAACATTGACTGAGATAGCCACAGTATTAGAAACATTGGGGCGATTCTCCCCAAAGTGCTGAATTGGTAGGAAAACTGTTCTAGATCCTGACTGTTCTGTCAGTTCAGCTTCTCACTCGAATCTCCGCACTCTGTGCACTGCAGAGGTCCGAGTCGGGAATCTCATTAAAAACCCAGGGGGGGTGCAGAGCCTATTCGTGCCGGAGTTTGACAGTTCTGGAACACTGCGCATGTGCAGTGGCCCCGATCTGTCAGTCTCCCCGTTTGCTGGCCACCTCGATTGCTGGCCAGCCTGGGACCCCAGCAGTGCTGCCCCTCCAGCCCCCCCCACGGCCCGATTGTGGCCCCCACTGCAATGCCCGGGCCAGCCCTGACTCCCCCCCACCCCACCCCGGAGTGCCCCGATATCCAGCCCACACCCCCCAGCAGTGGCTATTCCCCCCCCCTCCCCCCCCCCCCCCCACCCCTCCTGCGGGGAGGCAGGCCCCCCCCCCCCCCCCGGCAGACCAACCCCCCCTCCAAGCAGTGGCGATCCCCCCACCCCCCTCACCCTGTCAGACCCTCGCTCTCCCCGCTGACACCCCCCCCCACCCCCTCCCCAAGAGGCAGGTCCCCTCTGGTAGATCCCACCCCACAACCTGACTCAATCGCTGCCTTCCCTCCAGGCCAGACCGATCTCCATGCAGCATGGCAGCGGGACCCCTAACCCCCATCAATCACCCCTAGGCCCCGCCCACAGTAGGCCCCGCCCCTGCCAGGGTGCCGAAGCCCAGGGGCACCCCCCCCGCCCGTCCCCCTAAGGAGCCCCGATTTTCCCCCCGTTCATTCGAGGGATTGAGTTTAGGAGTCCGGGGATAATGATGCAGCTATATAAGACCCTCGTCAGACCCCACTTGGGGTACTGTGCTCAGTTCTGGTCGCCTCACTACAGGAAGGATGTGGAAAAGATTGAAAGGGTGCAGAGGAGATTTACAAGGATATTGCCTGGATTGAGTGGCATGCCTTATGAGGATAGGCTGAGGGAGCTCGGTCCTTTCTCCTTGGAGAGACGTAGGATGAGAGGAGCCCTAATAGAGGTGTATAAGATGTTGAGAGGCATAGATCGGGTGGACTCTCAGAGGCTTGTTCCCAGGGTGGAAATGTCTGCTACGAGAGGACACAGGTTTAGGGTGCTGGGGGGTAGGTACAGGGGAGATGTGAGGGGTAAGTTTTTCACACAGAGGGTGGTGGGCGAGTGGAATCGGCTGCCGTCAGTGGTGGTGGAGGCAAACTCAATAGAGTCTTTTAAGAGACTCCTGGATGAGTACATGGAGCGTAATAGGATGGAGGGTTATAGGTAGGTCTCGAAGATAGGGATGTGTTCGGCACAACTTGTGGGGCCGAAGGGCCTGTTTGTGCTGTAGTTTTTCTATGTTTCTTCTATGTTTCTGTTCCGGCGGGGTCTCCCGCTAGTTCCTCAAATGTAGGGAGCTACTCTAAACCCAGCCAGAATGAATTACTCCTTGCATGGTGGGAGATTCAATCGGGACCGTCAAGTTCCCGATAATTAGATTTAAACAGTTTCAAAACATATTAAAAATTGATTCAAATTATTTACCTGCCTTCCCGCCGGTTTCCAGTGTGGTCTGGTTTCTGACTGTTCTCCGGCTCTGGGAGATGCACATGCGTTCCCGGCGAATGCGCAAATCCCGGAACAAGGCCGGCGACGCACATCTCCCATCCTGACCCGTCAGAAAAGTTGCGGTTCGGATGGGAGAATCACCCCCATAGAAACTAGAAGCAGGAGTAGGCCATTCGGCCCTTCGAGTCTGCTCCGCCATTCATCCTAATCATAGCTGGTCATCAAATACAATATCCTGATTCCCCCCTTCCTCCCATATCCCTTGATCCCTTTAGCTCCAAGGGCTATATCTAATTTCTTTTTGAAATGTTCTTATGAAATCAGACAACATTTTGGCCCCAACTACATTCTGTGATGGTGAATTCCACACATTCACCACCCTCTGGGTGAAGAAATCTTTCCTCACCTCAGTTCTAAAAGGTTTACCCCTTATCCTCAAACTGTGACCCCTAGTTCTGGACTCCACCACCATTGGAAACATTCTGTCTAACCTTGTTAGAATTTTATAAGTTTCCATGAGATCCCCTTTCATTCTTCTAAACTCCAGTGAATGTAATCCTAACCGACTTAGTCTCTCTCACACAACAGACCTGCCATCCCAGGAATCAGCCTGGGAAACTTTCGCTGTACTCCCTCTATAGCAAGGAAAAATGTGGGGAGAATGTTCCAACTACATCAAAAATCAGGAAAAAAGTTAAAAGGAAGGAGAACTCAGGAGATGTTATTAATGGAAGTGTTAGAATTCAAAAAGAAGGTACAAAAACTAGCATAAGGGCACTTTATCTGAATGCTTGTAGCATTCGAAACAAGGTAAATGAGTTGACAGCACAAATCATTGCGAACGAGTATGATTTTGTGGCCATTACAGAGACATGCTTGCAGGATGGTCACGACTGGGAGTTAAATATACAGGGACTGAGGGACTTCACTGGTGCATTCTGGGAGAAGTCGGACCAGCAACATTTACCAAGAAGTGGGAAGCAGAAGATCTGGGTGTCAAGGAGTGGTAAACCCGAAACCCTACATTAGTGTTTCCCTCCCTCCCTCCTCCTCTAACCAAAAAAAAAGCCACTGTGAGGAGGTAAAAGTGAAGGTAAGAGTTTTATAAATGTTCTCAAATAATTTAATTGGTGCTTGAAATGTCGGTCAGTGGGGTGAAGTGTTGCACTTGTGAGATGTGGGAGATCCGTGACGCTTCCAGCGTCTTGGACGACTATGACTGCAGGAAGTGCACCCAATTGCAGCTCCTTACAGACCGCATGGATAGGTTGGAGCAGCAGCTGGATGCACTGAGGAGCATGAAGATGGCAGAAAGCATCATAGATAGAAGCTTTAGAGACGTGGTCACACCCAAGGTGCAGGCAGATAGATGGGTGACCGCCAGAAGGGGCAGGCAGTCAGTGCAGGAATCCCCTGTGGTCATCCCCCTCTCTAACAAGTATACCGTTTCGTATAGAAATCATAGAAACCCTACAGTGCAGAAGGAGGCCATTCGGCCCATCGAGTCTGCACCGACCACAATCCCACCCAGGCCCTACCCCCACATATTTACCCGCTAATCCCTCTAACCTACGCATCTCAGGACTCTAAGGGGCAATTTTTTACCTGGCCAATCAACCTAACCCGCACATCTTTGGACTGTGGGAGGAAACCGGAGCACCCGGAGGAAACCCACGCAGACACGAGGAGAATGTGCAAACTCCACACAGACAGTGACCCGAGCCGGGAATCGAACCCGGGACCCTGGAGCTGTGAAGCAGCAGTGCTAACCACTGTACTACCGTGCCGCCCGATACTGTTGGGGGAGATGGGCTATCAGGGGATAACAGCAGCAGCAGCCAAAGCAGTGTTACCACGGCTGGCTCTGTTGTTAAGCAGGGAGGGACAAAGAGGACTAGAGCAATAGTTATTGGGGACTCTGTAGTTAGGGGTGCAGATCGGCGTTTCTGTGGATGTGAAAGAGACTCCAGGACGGGATGTTTCCTCCCTGGTGCCAGGGTCCAGGATGTCTCTGAACGGACAGAAAGCATTCTGAAGGGAGAGGGTGAACAGCCAGAGGTCGTGGTACATATTGGTACCAATGACATAGGCAGGAAGAGTGATGAGGTCCTGCAGCAGCAGGTTAGGAAGTTAGGTAGAAAGTTAAAAAGCTGGACCTGTGGGGTTGTAATCTCAGGATTACTCCCTGTGCCACGTGCTAGTGAAGCTAGGAATAGGAAGATAGTGCAGCTCAACATGTGGCTAAACAGCTGGTGTAGGAGGGAGGGTTTCAGATATCTGGACCATTGGGGTCTCTTCCGGCACAGATGGGACATGTACAAGAAGGGCGGGTCGCATCTAAGCTGTAAGGGCATAAATATTCTGGCCAGGAGGTTTGCTAGTGTCACACGGGAGGATTTAAACTAGTTTGGCAAGAGGGTGGGAACCAAAGCAAAGGTGAATTAGCTGAAGGGGAACCAGAGAGTCGGGCCAGTAAGACTCAGAGAAACAGCAGGCAGGGTGGGATTGCTTATCAGAGAGGATCTGGTGGAATGAAGTGCACTTGTTTCAATGCGAGAAGTGTTACAGGTAAGGCAGATGAACTTAGAGCTTGGATTAGAACATAGAACATAGAAAGAATATAGCAAAAACAGGCCCTTCGGCCCACAAGTTGCGCCGGTCATGTCCCTACCTACCTAGGCTTATATATAGGCTTACCTATAACCCTCAATCCTATTAAGTCCCATGTACTCATTCAGAAGTCTCTTCAAGACCCTATCGAGTTTGTCTCCACCACCACGGACGGCAGCTGATTCCACTCATCCACCACGCTCTGAGTGAAAAACTTACCCCTGACATCTCCTCTGTACCTACTCCCCAGCACTTTAAACCTGTGTCAAAGAACAACGAACAATACAGCACAGGAACAGGCCCTTTGGCCCTCCAAGCCCGTGCCGCTCCCTGGTCCAAACTAGACCATTCTTTTGTATCCCTCCATTCCCACTCCGTTCATATGGCTATCTAGATAAGTCTTAAACATTCCCAGTGTCCCCGCCTCCACCACCTTGCCTGGCAGCGCATTCCAGGCCCCCACCACCCTCTGTGTAAAATATGTCCTTCTGATATCTGTGTTAAACCTCCCCCCCTTCATCTTGAACCTATGACCCCTCGTGAACGTCACCACCGACCTGGGGAAAAGCTTCCCACCGTTCACCTTATCTATGCCTTCCATAATTTTATACACCTCTATCAAGTCTCCCCTCATCCTCTGTCTTTCCAGGGAGAACAACCCCAGTTTACCCAATCTCTCCTCATAACTAAGCCCCTCCATACCAGGCAACATCCTGGTAAACCTCCTCTGTACTCTCTCCAAAGCCTCCACGTCCTTCTGGTAGTGTGGCAACCAGAACTGGACGCAGTATTCCATATGCGGCCGAACCAACGTTCTATACATCTGCAACATCAGACCCCAACTTTTATACTCTATGCCCCGTCCTATAAAGGCAAGCATGCCATATGCCTTCTTCACCACCTTCTCCACCTGTGACGTCACCTTCAAGGATCTGTGGACTTGCACACCCAGGTCCCTCTGCGTATCTACACCCTTGATGGTTCTGCCATTTATCGTATAGCTCCTCCCTACATTATTTCTACCAAAATGCATCACTTCGCATTTATCAGGATTGAACTCCATCTGCCATTTCTTTGCCCAAATTTCCAGCCTATCTATATCCTTCTGTAGCTTCTGACAATGCTCCTCACTATCTGTAAGTCCTGCCAATTTTGTGTCGTCCGCAAACTTACTGATCACCCCAGTTACACCTTCTTCCAGATCGTTTATATAAATCACAAACAGCAGAGGACCCAATACAGAGCCCTGCGGAACACCACTAGTCACAGGCCTCCAGCCGGAAAAAGACCCTTCCACTACCACCCTCTGTCTTCTGTGACCAATGGTAGTCATGATGTGGAGATGCCGGCGTTGGACTGGGGCAAGCACAGTAAGAAGTCTCACAACACCAGGTTCCATCTGACGAAGGAGCAGCACGCTCCGAAAGCTTGTGGTATTTGCTACCAAATAAACCTGTTGGACTTTAACCTGGTGTTGTGAGGCTACTTACTGTTCTGTGACCAAGCCAGTTCTCCACCCATCTAGCCACCTCCCCCTTTATCCCATGAGATCCAACCTTTTTCACCAGCCTACCATGAGGGACTTTGTCAAACGCTTTACTAAAGTCCATATAGACGACACCCACAGCCCTTCACTCGTCAACCATTCTGGTCAATTCTTCAAAAAACTCCACCAGGTTAGTGAGGCATGACCTCCCTCTCACAAAACCATGCTGACTATCGTCAATGAGTTTAGAACATAGAAACATAGAAACACTACAGTGCAGAAGGAGGCCATTCGGCCCATCGAGTCTGCACCGACCACAATCCCACCCCCCACATATTTTACCCGCTAATCCCTCTAACCTACGCATCCCAGAACTCTAAGGGACAATTTTTAACCTGGCCAATCAACCTAACCCGCACATCTTTGGACTGTGGGAGGAAACCGGAGCACCCGGAGGAAACCCACGCAGACACGAGGAGAATGTGCAAACTCCACACAGACAGTGACCCGAGCCGGGAATCGAACCCGGGATCCTGGAGCTGTGAAGCAGCAGTGCTAACCACTGTGCTACCGTGCCGCCCCTTTATTCCTTTCTAAATGCGCATACATCCTATCTCTAAGAATCTTCTCCAACAACTTCCCCACCACGGACGTCAAGCTCACCGGCCTATAATTACCCGGGTTATCCTTCCTACCCTTCTTAAATAACGGGACCACATTAGCTATCCTCCAATCATAGAACATAGAACAGTACAGCACAGAACAGGCCCTTCGGCCCACGATGTTGTGCCGAGCTTTATCTGAAACCAAGATCAAGCTATCCCACTCCCTATCATCCTGGTGTGCTCCATGTGCCTATCCAATAACCTCTTAAATGTTCCTAAAGTGTCTGACTCCACTATCACTGCAGGCAGTCCATTCCACACCCCAACCACTCTCTGTGTAAAGAACCTACCTCTGATATCCTTCCTATATCTCCCACCATCAACCCTATAGTTATGCCCCCTTGTATTAGCTCCATCCACCCGAGGAAATAGTCTTTGAACGTTCACTCTATCTATCCCCTTCATCATTTTATAAACCTCTATCTTGATCTTGATCAATTGGGCCAGTGGGCTGACGAATGGCAAATGGAGTTTAATTTAGATAAATGCGAGGTGATACATTTTGGTAGATTGAACCAGGGTAGGAGTTCCTCAGTTAATGGTAGGGCGTTGGGGAAAGTTACAGAACAAAGAGATCTAGGGGTACATGTTCATAGCTCCTTGAAAGTGGAGTCACAGATGGACAGAGTAGTGAAGAAGGCTTTCGGCATGCTTGGTTTCATTGGTCAGAACATTGAATACAGGAGTTGGGACGTGTTGTTGAAGTTGTACAAAACATTGGTAAGGCCACACTTGGAATACTGTGTACAGTTCTGGTCACCCTATTATAGAAAGGATATTATTAAACTAGAAAGAGTGCAGAAAAGATTTACTAAGATGTTACCGGGACTTGATGGTTTGAGTTATAAGGCGAGGTTGGATAGACTGGAACTCAGGGCGGCACGGTGGCACAGTGGTTAGCACTGCTGCCTCACAGCGCCTGGGACACGGGTTCGATTCCCACCTCGGGTCACTGTCTGTGCAGAGTCTGCACGTTCTCCCTGTGTGTGTGTGGGTTTCCGCTGGGTGTTCCGGTTTCCTCCGAAAGACGTGCTGGTTAGGTGCATCGGCCATGCTAAATTCTCCCTCAGTGTACCTGAACGGGTGCCAGAGTGTGGCAACTTGGGGATTTTCACAGTAACTTCATTCCAGTGTTAATGTGAGCCTACTTGTGACTAATAAATGAACTGTAACAAAAAACTTTATTTTTTCCCTGGAGTGTCGGAGGCTTTGAGGTGATCTTATAGAGGACAATAAAATAATGAGGTGGCACAATGGTTAGCACTGCTGCCTCACAGTGCTAGGGACCCAGGTTCAGTTCCGGCCTTGGGTCTGTGTGTTTGCACGTTCTCCCTGTGACTGTGTGAGTTTCCTTCGGGTGCTCTGGTTTCTTCCCACAAATTCTGTGCGCCTTGTTTGTGAGCAGATTTCCACTCCATCTGACGAAGGAGCAGTGCTCCGAAAGCTGATGGCATTTGCTACCAAATAAACCTGTTGGACTTTAACCTGGTGTTGTTAAAACTCTTACTGTATTCTTCCCACACTCCAAAGATGTGCAGGTTTGGTGGATTGGCCACGCTGCCACGCCATATTGCCCCTTAGTGTCAGGGGGACGAGCAGGGTAAATACATGGGGTTACGGGGATAGGTCATGGGTGGGATTGTTGCGATGCAGGCTGATGGGCCGAATGGCTTCCTTCTCCACTGTAGAGATTCTATTATATCTTTTCCCAAAGATAGGGCAGCCTAAAACTAGAAGGCATAGGTTTAAGGTGAGAGGGGAGAGATACAAAAGGGTCCAGAGGGTGGTGAGTGTCAGGAACGAGCTGCCAGAGGTAGTAGTACAGGGGGTAGAATTTTGTCTTTTAAAAAGCATTGAGATAGTTACATGGGTAAGATAGGTAGAGGGGGGATATAGGCCAAAAGCAGGCAATTGGGACTAGCTTAGTGGTAAAAACTGGGCGGCATGGACAAGTTGGGCCAAAGGGCCTCTATGACTCTTTCACAGAATCACAGATTGTTACAGTGTCGAAAAGGCCCTTTGGCCCATCGAGTCTGCACCGACGCATGAAATGCCCTGGCCTGCCCACTTAACCCCACTTGCCAGCACTTGGCTCATGGCCCTGAACGTTACGGCGTGCCACGTATTCATCCAGGTTCTTTTTAAAGGATGCGAGGCATCCCGCCTCCACCACCCTCCCAGACAGCGCATTCCAGACCATCACCACCCTCTGGGTAAAAAGGTTTTTCCTCAAATCCCCCCTAAACCTCCCACCCCTCACTTTTAACTTGTATCCCCTCGTAACTGACCCTTCAACTCAGGGGAACAGCTGCTCCCTATCCACCCTGTCCATGCCCCTCATAATCCTGAATACCTCAATCAGGTCGCCACTCAGTCTTCTCTGCTCCAATAAAATCAACCAAGACTAATCAATCAGTCAAATCTGTTAGGCATGACCTCCCTCTGACAAAATCATGCTGAGGTAGATTCCCTCCTTTAGAATCTTTTGCAGTGGTTTCCCAACCACAGATGTGAGACTCACTGGTTTGTAGTTCCCTGGTTTATCTCTACAACCTTTCTTAAACAGTGGGACCACAGGAGCTGTTCTCGAGTCCTCTGGCACCTCCCCGGTAAGAGTTTTAACAACACCAGGTTAAAGTCCAACAGGTTTATTTGGTAGCAAACACCATTAGCTTTCGGAGCGCTGCTCCTTCATCAGATGGAGTGGAAATGTGCTCTTAAACAGGGCACAGATTCGTAGGGATTCGCATTCTAATCAGTATTCTGTAACTTGATTTCTGTGCCTCTGTGCCCTGTTTGAGAGCACATTTCCACTCCATCTGACGAAGGAGCAGGGCTCCGAAAGCGAATGGTATTTGCTACCAAATAAACCTGTTGGACTTTAACCTGGTGTTGTTAAAACTCTGACTGTGTTCACCCCAGTCCAACGCCGGCATCTCCACATCATGACCTCCCCGGTGGCCAGGGAAGAAGTCAAAATTTGGGTCAGAGCCCCTGTGATTTCTTCCCTTGCCTCCCACAACAGCATGGGACACAATTCATCCGGACCTGGAGATTTTTCCACTTTCAAGCCCACCAATACCTCCAATACCTTGTCACTCCCGTTGATAATTTTCTCGAGAACCTCACAGTCTCTCTCTCTCCTGAGATCCATAACTACCTTCTCATTCACATGGGTGAAGACAGGTGCGAAATATTTATTTAACACCCTACCAATGTCGTATGCCTCCACCCACAGATTTCCCCTTTGGTCCCTAATGGAGCCTACTCTTTCATAGAGTCATAAAGGTTTACAGCATGGAAACAGGCCCTTCGGCCCAACTTGTCCATGCCGCCCTTTTTTTTTTAAACCCCTAAGATAATCCCAATTGCCAGCATTTGGCCCATATCCCTCTATACCCATCTTACCCATGTAACTGTCTAAATGCTTTTTAAAAGACAAAATTGTACCAACCTCTACTACTACCTCTGGCAGCTTGTTCCAGACACTCACGATCCTCTGCGAAAAAGTTGCCCCTCTGGACACTTTTGCATCTCTCCCCTCTCACCTTGAACCTGTGCCCCCTAGTTTTAGATTCCCCTACCTTTGGGAAAAGATATTGACTATCTACCTTGTCTATGCCCCTCATTATTTTATAGACTTCTATAAGGTCACCCCTCAGCCTCCGACGCTGCAGAGAAAAAAGTCCCAGTCTATTCAGCCCCTCCTTATAACTCAAACCATCAAGTCCCAGTAGCATCCTAGTAAGTCTTTCCTGCACTCTTTTAATAGAATATCATTTCGATAAAAGGGTGACCAAAACTGTACACAGTACTCCAGTGTGGCCTTAACAATGTCTTGTACAACTTCAACAAGACATGCCAACTCCTGTATTCAATGTTTTGACCAATGAAACCAAGCATGCTGAATGCCTTCTTCACCACTCTGTCCACCTGTGATTCCACTTTCAAGGGGCTATGAACATGTACCCCGAGATCTCTTTGTTCTGTAACTTTCCCCAACGCCCTACCATTAACTGAGTAAATCCTGCCCTGGTTCAATCTACCAAAATGCATCACCTCGCATTTATCTAAAGTAAACTCCATCTGCCATTCATCAGCCCACAGGCCCAATTGATCAAGGTCCCGTTGCAATCGGAGATAACTTTCTTCACTATGCATTATGCCACCAATCTTGGTGTCATCTGCAAACTTACAAACAAAGAACAAACAAAGAACAATACAGCACAGGAACAGGCCCTTCGGCCCCCCAAGCCCGCGCTGCTCCCTGGTCCAAACTAGACCATTCTTCTGTATCCCTCCATTCCCACTCCGTTCATGTGGCTATCTAGATAAGTCTTAAACGTTCCCAGTGTGTCCGCCTCCACCACCTTGCCCAGCAACGCATTCCAGGCCCCCACCACCCTCTGTGTAAAATACGTCCTTCTGATATCCATGTTAAACCTCCCCCCCCGCTCATCATGAACCTATGACCCCTCGTGAACGTTACTACCGATCTGGGAAAAAGCTTCCCACCGTTCACCCTATCTATGCATTTCATAAATTTATACACCTCTATTAGGTCACCCCTCATCCTCCGTCTTTCCAGTGAGAACAACCCCAGTTTACCCAATCTCTCCTCATAACTAAGCCCCTCCATACCAGGCAACATCCTGGTAAACCTCCTCTGTACTCTCTCCAAAGCCTCCACGTCCTTCTGGTAGTGTGGCGACCAGAACTGGACGCAGTATTCCAAATGCAGCCGAACCAACGTTCTATACATCTGCAACATCAGACCCCAACTTTTATACTCTATGCCCCGTCCTATAAAGGCAAGCATGCCATATGCCTTCTTCACCACCTTCTCCACCTGTGATGTCACCTTCAAGGATCTGTGGACTTGCACACCCAGGTCCCTCTGCGTATCTACACCCTTTATGGTTCTGCCATTTATCGTATAGCTCCCCCCTACGTTAGTGCTACCAAAATGCATCACTTCGCATTTATCTGGATTGAACTCCATCTGCCATTTCTTTGCCCAAATTTCCTGGTTATCTATATCCTTCCGTAGCCTCTGACAATGTTCCTCACTATCTGCAAGTCCAGCCATTTTCGTGTCATCCGCAAACTTACTGATCACCCCAGTTACACCTTCTTCCAGATCGTTTATATAAATCACAAACAGCAGAGGTCCCAATACAGAGCCCTGCGGAACACCACTAGTCACAGGCATCCAGCCTGAAAAAGACCCTTCCACTACCACCCTCTGTCTTCTGTGACCAAGCCAGTTCTCCACCCATCTAGCCACCTCCCCCTTTATCCCACGAGATCCAACCTTTTGCACCAACCTACCATGAGGGACTTTGTCAAACGCTTTACTAAAGTCCATATAGACGACATCCACGGCACTTCCCTCGTCAACCATTCTGGTCACTTCTTCAAAAAACTCCACCAGGTTAGTGAGGCATGACCTCCCTCTCACAAAACCATGCTGACTATCGTTAATGAGTTTATTGCTTTCTAAATGCGCATACATCCTATCTCTAAGAATCCTCTCCAACAACTTCCCGACCACGGACATCAAGCTCACAGGCCTATAATTTCCCGGGTTATGCTTCCTACCCTTCTTAAATAACGGGACCACATTAGCTATCCACCAATCCTCTGGGACCTCACCTGTGTCTAGTGATGAGACAAAAGATTTGCGTCAGAGGCCCAGCGATTTAATCTCTCGTCTCCCTGAGCAGCCTTGGACAGATTCCATCAGGCCCTGGGGATTTGTCAGTCTTTATATTCCCTAAAAAACCTAACACTTCCTCCCTTGTAATGGAGATGTTCTCTAACGGGTCAACACTCCCCTCCGAGACACTCCCAGTCAACACATCCCTCTCCTTTGTGAATACCGACGCAAAGTATTCATTTAGGATCTCCCCTACTTCTTTGGGCTCGAAACATAATTCCCCACTTTTGTCCCTGAGAGGTCCGATTCTTTCCCTGACAACCCTTTCGTTCCTAATGTATGAATAAAATGCCTTGGGATTCTCCTTAATCCTGTCTGCCAAGGACATTTCGTGACCCCTTTTGGCCCTTCGAATTCCTCGTTTGAGTTCTTTCCTACTTTCTTTGTATACCTCCAGAGCTCCCTCCGTTTTTAGCTGCCTGGACCTAACGTCGCCTCTCTTTTCTTTTTGACCAATCCCTCAATTTCTCTGGTTATCCACGGTTCTCGAATCCTACCCTTCCTATCCTTATTTTTTACAAGCACATGCCTGTCCTGTAGCCCTAACAACTGTTCCTTAAGAGGCTCCCACATGCCAGATGTGGACGAAAAGAAATTGGTTTAGGTTGGAGGGTCACTGTTTTTTTTTTAACTGGTCGGTGCAACATCGTGGGCCGAAGGGCCTGTTCTGCGCTGTAATGTTCTATGTTCTAGATGTGGATTTACCCTCAAACAGCCTCTCCCAAACAACAGCTGCCAATTTCTGCCTAATCCCACTAAAGTTAGCCTTCCCCCAATCCAACACTTTACCCTTGGGACACCACTCATGCTTTTCCATCACTATCCTAAAGCTAACAGAATTGTGGTCACTATTTGCCACATGTTCCCCTGCCGAAACTTTGAAGACCTGACCGGGCTCATTCCCCAGTACTAGGTCCAGTATAGCCCCCTCTCGAGTCGGGCTATCTACATATTGTTCCAAAGAACCTTCCTGTACGCATTTTACAAATTCCTCCCCATTCAGACTCCCAGCCCTACGCGATTTCCAGTCTATACCAGGGAAATTGAAGTCTCCCACTACAACAACCCTATTTTTCCTGCACCTATCCAGTATCTCCTGATATATCCGTTCTTTCACTTCCCTTGGGCTGTTGGGGGGCCTGTAGTATACCCCCAACATAGTGACTGCGCCCTTCCTGTTTCTGAGCTCCACCCACAGTGACTCGTTACACGACCCCTCTGAATTGTCCTCCCTCTGCACCGCTGTAATATGCTCTCTAACTAATACTGCTACTCCCCCACCTCTTTTGGCCCCTCCTCTGCCTCGCCTCAAACACTTGTACCCCGAAATATTCAGCTGCCAGTGCTGTCCCTCTTTCAACCAAGTCTCTGTCACCGCAACCACATCCAAATTCCTCGTGAGCATTACCCTAAAGTCGGTGGAGTTGTAGACAGTGCAGGTTATAGAGGGACATAGATAAGCTGCAGAGCTGAGCTGAGAGGTGGCAAATGGAGTTTAATGCGGAAAAGTGCGAAGTGATTCACTTTGGAAGGAGTAACAAGAATACAGAGTACTGGGCTAATGGGAAGATACATGGTAGTGTGGATGAACAGAGGGATCTGGGTGTCCATGTGCATAGATCCCTGAAAGTTGGCACCCAGGTTGATAGGGTTGTTAAGAAGGCGTAAGGTGTGTTAGCTTTTATTGGTAGAGGGATTGAGTTTCGGAGCCAGGAGGTCATGTTGCAACTGTACAAAACTCTGGTGCGGCCGCACTTGGAGTATTGCGTACAGGGGCGGCACGGTAGCACAGTGGTTAGCACTGCTGCTTCACAGCTCCAGGGACCTGGGTTCGATTCCAGGCTTGGGTCACTGTCTGTGAAGTGGTTGCACATTCTCCTCGTGTCTGCGTGGGTTTCCTCCGGGTGCTCCGGTTTCCTCCCACAGTCCAAAGATGTGCGGGTTAGGTTGATTGGCCAAGGTTAAAAATTGCCCCTTCGAGTCCTGTGATGCAGAGGTTAGAGGGATTAGCGGGTAAATATGTGGGGGTAGGGCCTGGGTGGGATTGTGGTCGGTGCAGACTCGATGGGCCGAATGGCCTCCTTCTGCACTGTAGGGTTTCTATGATTTCTATGATTTCTGGTCGCCGCATTATAGGAAAGATGTGGAAGTGTTGGAAAGGGTGCAGAGGAGATTTACCAGGATGTTGCCTGGTATGGTGGGAAATCGTATGAGGAAAGGCTGAGGGGCTTGAGGTTGTTTTAGTTAGAGAGAAGAAGGTTAAGAGGTGACTTAATAGAGGCTTACAAGGTGATCAGAGGATTAGATAGGGTGGGTAGTGAGAGCCTTTTTCCTCGGATGGTGTTGGCTAGCACGAGGGGACATAGCTTTAAATTGAGGGGTGAGTGATATAGGACAGATGTTAGAGGTAGGTTCTTTACTCAGAGAGTAGTAAGGGCGTGGAATGCCCTGCCTGCAGCGGTAGTCGACTCGTCAACATTAAGAGCATTCAAATGGTTATTGGATAAGCATATGGATGATATTGGAATAGTGTAGGTTAGATGGGCTTTAGATTGGTTTCACTGGTCGGCGCAACATCGAGGGCCGAAGGGCCTGTACTGCGCTGTAATGTTCTATGTTCTATTAAGGCCCTAAGTTCATCTGTCTTACCTGCTACGCTCCTTGCATTGCACTAACCATGCCTCCTATATTCTCATCCAAATCATTAATATAAATGACAAATAACAGTGGACCCAGCACTGATCCCTGAGGCACACCGCTGGTCACAGGTCTCCAATTTGAAAGCAACCCTCTACAACCACCCTCTGGCTTCTGTCAAGAAGCCAATTTGTATCCATTTAGATACCTCACCCTGGATCCTATGCGATTTACCCTCATGCAACAACCTACCATGCAGTACCTTGTCAAAGGCCTTGCTAAAGTCCATGGAGACAACAACAACTGCACTGCCCTCATCTACCTTCTTGGTTACCCCTTCAAAAAAGTCAAGCAAATTTGTGAGACATGATTTTCCACTCACAAAACCATGCTGACTGTCCCTAATCAGTCCTTGCCTCTCTAAATACGGACACATGGGATTGAGGATTGAGGGTGATTTAGTGGTTTGGATCAGGAATTGGCTAGCTGTAAGAAAACAGAGGGTGGTGGTTGATGGGAAATATTCATCCTGGAGTTCAGTTACTAGTGGTATACTGCAAGGATCTGTTTTGGGGCCACTGCTGTTTGTCATTTTTATTAATGACCTGGATGAGGGCGTGGAAGGATGGATTAGTAAATTTGCGGATGATACTAAAGTCGGTGGAGTTGTAGACAGTGCGGAGGGAAGTGGCAGGTTACAGAGGGACATAGATAAGCTGCAGAGCTGGGCTGAGAGGTGGCAAATGGAGTTTAATGCGGAAAAGTGTGAGGTGATTCACTTTGGAAGGAGTAACAGGAATACAGAGTACTGGGCTAATGGTAAGATACTTGGTAGTGTGGATGAACAGAGGGATCTGGGTGTCCATGTGCATAGATCCCTGAAAGTTGGCACCCAGGTTGATAGGGTTGTTAAGAAGGCGTACGGTGTGTTAGCTTTTATTGGTAGAGGGGTTGAGTTTCGGAGCCAGGAGATCATGCTGCAACTGTACAAAGCTCTGGTGCGGCCGCATTTGGAGTATTGCGTACAGTTCTGGTCGCCGTATTATAGGAAGGATGTGGAAGTGTTGGAAAGGGTGCAGAGGAGATTTACCAGGATGTTGCCTGGTATGGTGGGAAAATCGTATGAGGAAAGGCTGAGGGGCTTGAGGTTGTTTTCGTTAGAGAGAAGAAGGTTAAGAGGTGACTTAATAGAGGCATACAAGGTGATCAGAGGATTAGATAGGGTGGATAGTGAGAGCCTTTTTCCTCGGATGGTGATGGCTCGCACGAGGGGACATAGCTTTAAATTGAGGGGTGAGAGATATAGGACAGATGTTAGAGGTAGGTTCTTTACTCAGAGAGTGGTAAGGGCGTGGAATGCCCTGCCTGCAGCAGTGGTGGACTCGTCAACGTTGAGAGCGTTCAAATGGTTATTGGATAAACATATGGATGATATTGGAATAGTGTAGATTAGAGGGGCTTTAGATTGGTACCACTGGTCGGCGCAACATCGAGGGCCGAAGGGCCTGTACTGCGCTGTAATGTTCTATGTTCTTATTGAATGGCGGGGCAGGCTCGAGGGGCTAGATGGCCTACTCCTGCTCCTATTTCTTATGTTCTTAATACTATTCGTAGTGGTGTATATTTTGTCCAGTGCAATCTTCACGTCCACATGGGGTGGGATGTAAACTGCCATCAGGATAACGGAGGTGAACTCCTGCAGAAGGTAGTAGGGGCAGCATTTTAGCATCAGATATTCTAGGTCTGGGGAGCAGAAACTCGCCAGTGTTGCTACGTCTAGGCACCACAAGGTATTCATTAGGAAGCAGAACCCACCTCTCCGAGCCTTGACTGAGGCTGCTGTACAGTCCATTTGAAGGATTGAGAAGCCCTCTGGTTGTAGGGCACTGTCCGGTGAAGCAGGAGTGAACCATGTCTCTGTGAAACAGAGCACACAGCAGTCCCTCAGTTCTCTTTGGAAAGTGCGTCTGGCTCTAAGTTCGTCTAGCTTGTTTTCCAGAGACTGGACATTTGCCAGGAGTAAGCTGGGGAGGGGGGCCTTGGGACCGCGTTGTTTCATTCTCACCTGCAGGCCTGCACTTGTCCTCATCCAACCAATTCCAGCCCTTACTGATTTAAACCACAATTTGTAATTTCAGAATATAAAAAGTGACAAAGGTTGTAAAGACTTACCAACCTGACCCACTACTGACCAATCAGCACTCTCCCTTGCAGCCTCTGCTGCCTGTTTCACCTACCTCCAAAAGCACTCTCACAGCAGGCAGCACTCACAGTGCAGACAGTGCAGCACTTACTGCCCACTGTTTTTATAGGTTTCTACTTACAATGCCCTGGAACTGGTTTGAAGCAGTTGTACAATTAACTAGCCAGAGTTTCAGTTGAGAACTGACTCAGCTGACTCCTGTTTCAGGAATACACTAACTAAAAGTGTATTCCTGAAACAGTGTTCCTCTGGGAGCGGACCTGCGGGGTGGAGACTGTGAGCGGTGAGAGAGAGAGCGCGGACTGTGAGTAAATTCTGGGTTTTTTTTTGTCTAATTTTCGGGAGGTTTTTTGTAATTAACGGAAACCGGAAGGCCGCATCGCGAAGCCTGCCGGTAGCTGTAGTTTTTTTTTCTCTCACTTACCTAATAAGTACTCGCCTCGGGGTATCGGCCTCAGTGTTCCTCTGGGAGCGGACCTGCGGGGTGGAGACTGTGAGCGGTGAGAGAGAGAGCGCGGACTGTGAGTAAATTCTGGGGTTTTTTTTGTCTAATTTTCGGGAGGTTTTTTGTAATTAACGGAAACCGGAAGGCCGCATCGCGAAGCCTGCCGGTAGCTGTAGTTTTTTTTTTTCTCTCGGGCCCCTAGCCCTATAAATTGGTGCAGAGGAGATACCCGATCCTCTACACTGGTAGAGGATCCCACCCTTCCATCCTCCTCTAACCTAATTATAAGTGTGGGGAAGTTTTTTGTTTTCTTTTTTTCTTGCTGGTAATGGCTTCAGGGATGGCAGTTCAGGCAGTATGCTGCATCTCCTGTGGGATGTATGTGGTGAGGAAATCCAGTAGTGTTTCAGGAGATTTTAGTTGTAAGAAGTGCATTAGATTGCAGCTTCTGGAGGAGCGTGTAAAGGAGATGGAGGGGGAGTTAGAGGAACTCCGCATAATTCGGGAGGCGGAGGTGGAAGTTGATAGGAGTTATAGAGAAATAGTAACTCCTAGAAATGAGGCTTGGGTCAATGCCAGGAGGAGGGGTAAGAAGCAATCGGGAAGACAATCCCCTGGGGCGGTTCCCCTCCATAATAGGTTTTCGGTGCTGGAGGCTACAGTTGAGGAGGAATCAACTGAGCATAGAGAGCAGATCTCTGGGGGTGAGCCGAGTGAGAAAGCTCAGGTGGTTAGGGGCTGTAAAAGACTGGGCCTTGTGATTGGGGACTCCACAATTAAGGGGACAGATAGGAGGGTCGGAACTAAAGGTAGGGACTCAGGGTTGGTGTGTTGCCTACCAGGGGCTGGGGTCCGGGATGTGTCTGACAGGGTATTCAGGACTCTTAGGGGGGAGGGAGATAAACCACAAGTTATTGTACATGTGGGGACACACGACATAGGGAGGATAGGGGAAGGGGATATTAGGCAGGGATTTATGGAGTTGGGGTGGAAACTAAAGGCCAAGACTGACAGAGTGGTTATCTCTGGACTCTTGCCTGTACCACGGGATAGTTTAGAGAGGAATAGGGAGAGGGAAGGTTTGAATTCATGGCTGAGGGGATGGTGCAGGAGGGAGGGGTTCAGGTACTTAAGCAATTGGGGCTCGTACTGGGGAAGGTGTGACCTCTATGAGAAGGATGGTCTACACCTTAATCAGAAGGGGACCAATATCCTGGGGGGTAAATTTGCTAAGGCCATGCAGGGAGGTTTAAACTGATTCGGGGGGGGGGAGGGATCCTGAGTAGTGGGGCTGAAAGTGAGGGATGCATGGATGGGGACTGCAATGCACGGCATTGCAGAGGTGGGGTGGAGCAGGGTTTGAAATGTGTATACTTCAATGCCAGGAGTATTCGCAATAAAGTGGGTGAACTTGCAGCGTGGATCAGTACCTGGGACTTCGATGTTGTGGCTATTTCAGAGACATGGATAGAGCAGGGGCAGGAATGGATGCTGCAGGTCCCGGGGTTCAAATGTTTTAGTCGAAGTAGGGAAGGAGGTAGAAGAGGGGGAGGGGTAGCATTATTGGTCAGAGATTGTATCACAGTGTCAGAGAGGAGGTTTGATGAGGACTTATCTGTTGAGGTAGTATGGGCGGAGATTAGAAATAGGAGAGGAGAGGTCACCCTGTTGGGAGTCTTTTATAGACCTCCTAAAAGTTCTAGAGAGGTTGAGGAAAGGATTGCGGAGTCAATCCTGCTTAGGAGTGAAAGTAATAGGGCAGTTGTTATGGGGGATTTTAACTTGACTAATATTGACTGGAATTGTTATAGCTCTAGCTCGTTAGAGGGGTCAGTTTTTGTTCAAAGCGTGCAGGAAGGTTTTTTGACTCAGTATGTAGACAGGCCAACTAGAGGTGAGGCTATATTGGATCTGGTGCTGGGAAATGAGCCAGACCAGGTGCTAGACTTGGAAGTTGGTGTGCATTTTGGTGATAGTGACCACAATTCGGTTACGTTCACCTTAGTGATGGAAAGGGATAGGCATGAACCTCGGGCCAGTGGTTTTAGCTGGGGGAAGGGTAATTATGAGGCTATTAGGAGAGAATTAGGAAACATAGGTTGGACTAGGAGATTACAGGGACTGGGAACGTCCGACATGTGGAGTTTTTTCAAGGAGCAGCTACTGCGAGTCTGTGATAGGTATGTCCCTGTCAGGCAAGGAGGAATTGGTAGGGCTAGGGAACCGTGGTGCACCAAAAAAGTTTCTTTGTTGGTTAAAAAGAAAAAGGAGGCTTATGTTCGGATGAGACGTGAGCACTCGGGTAGTGCACTAGAAAGCTTTAGATTGGCTAAGAGGGAGTTGAAGAGCGAGCTTAGAAGGGCTAAAAGGGGACATGAGAAGACTTTGGCGGATAGGGTTAAAGAGAATCCTAAGGCGTTCTATAGGTATGTCAAGAACAGAAGGTTGGTTAGGGCAAGTTTAGGGCCAGTTATAGATGGCAGAGGGAAGTTATGTGTGGAACCGGAGGAGATTGGTGAAGCATTGAACCAATATTTCTCTTCGGTGTTCACGCAAGGGGACATGAATATAGCTGAGGAGGACACTGGGTTGCAGGGGAGTAGAATAGACAGTATTACAGTTGATAAGGAGGATGTGCAGGATATTCTGGAGGGTCTGAAAATAGATAAATCCCCTGGTCCGGATGGGATTTATCCAAGGATTCTCTGGGAGGCAAGAGAAGTGATTGCAGAGCCTCTGGCTCTGATCTTCAGGTCGTCGTTGGCCTCTGGTATAGTACCAGAAGATTGGAGGTTAGCGAATGTTGTCCCATTGTTTAAGAAGGGGAACAGAGACTTCCCCGGGAATTATAGACCGGTGAGTCTCACTTCTGTTGTCGGCAAGATGTTGGAAAAAATTATAAGGGATAGGATTTATAGTTATTTGGAGAGTAATGAATTGATAGGTGATAGTCAGCATGGTTTTGTGGCAGGTAGGTCGTGCCTTACTAACCTTATTGAGTTTTTTGAGAAAGTGACCAAGGAGGTGGATGGGGGCAAGGCAGTGGACGTGGTATATATGGATTTTAGTAAGGCGTTTGATAAGGTTCACCATGGTAGGCTTCTGCAGAAAATGCAGATGTATGGGATTGGGGGTGATCTAGGAAATTGGATCAGGAATTGGCTAGCGGATAGGAAACAGAGGGTGGTGGTTGATAGTAAATATTCATCATGGAGTGCGGTTACAAGTGGTGTACCTCAGGGATCTGTTTTGGGGCCACTGCTGTTTGTAATATTTATTAATGATCTGGATGAGGGTATAGTTGGGTGGATTAGCAAATTTGCTGATGACACCAAAGTCGGTGGTGTGGTAGACAGTGAGGAAGGGTGTCGTAGTTTGCAGGAAGACTTAGACAGGTTGCAAAGTTGGGCCGAGAGGTGGCGGATGGAGTTTAATGCGGAGAAGTGTGAGGTAATTCACTTTGGTAGGAATAACAGATGTGTTGAGTATAGGGCTAACGGGAGGACTTTGAATAGTGTGGAGGAGCAGAGGGATCTAGGTGTATGTGTGCATAGATCCCTGAAAGTTGGGAATCAAGTAGATAAGGTTGTTAAGAAGGCATATGGTGTCTTGGCGTTTATTGGTAGGGGGATTGAATTTAGGAGTCGTAGCGTTATGTTGCAACTGTACACAACTCTGGTGCGGCCGCACTTGGAGTACTGTGTGCAGTTCTGGTCCCCACATTACAGGAAGGATGTGGAGGCTTTGGAGAGGGTGCAGAGGAGGTTTACCAGGATGTTGCCTGGTATGGAGGGGAGATCCTATGAGGAGAGGCTGAGGGATTTGGGATTGTTTTCGCTGGAAAGGCGGCGGCTAAGAGGGGATCTTATTGAAACATATAAGATGATTAGAGGTTTAGATAGGGTGGATAGTGATAGCCTTTTTCCTCTGATGGAGAAATCCAGCACGAGGGGGCATGGCTTTAAATTGAGGGGGGGTAGTTATAGAACCGATGTCAGGGGTAGGTTCTTTACCCAGAGGGTGGTGAGGGATTGGAATGCCCTGCCAGCATCAGTTGTAAATGCGCCTAGTTTGGGGGCGTTTAAGAGATCCGTAGATAGGTTCATGGACGAAAAGAAATTGGTTTAGGTTGGAGGGTCACAGTTTTTTTTTATCTGGTCGGTGCAACATCGTGGGCCGAAGGGCCTGTTCTGCGCTGTAATGTTCTATGTTCTAAAATGCAGCTTTTAATTTCCCAATTAAATAAGTAATTTAGCTAACCCTGAAAGCAAGCTTAATGACTACGTATCTCCTTATAACTTACCACTTGAACTTCCTGTTTCCAGCGAACTCCAAAAGCACTCTATACATGATCTCACGCTTCCACACAGTAAACTCCATTTGCCAGGTTTTTGTCCAGTCACCCAATCTATCTCCATCCCACTGCAGAATCACAGTATCCTCATCACAACCTGCCCTTCCACCTATCTTCGTATCACCATCGTGAAATAGAAAGATATTGCTGTTCCTTCACTGTCGCTGGATCACAATTCTGGAGCTCCCTCCCTAACCGCACTGTGGGTGTACCTACACCACAAGGACTGCAGCAGTTAGAAGACAGATCAGCACCACCTTCTCAAATGCAATTAGTGATGGGCAATAAATGCTGGCCGAGGCAGCGACGCCCACATCCCGTCAATGAATAAAAAAGCTATTTGCTTCTAACACACCGAGCACACTGTCATCACTCTTTGGACAAAACATGTCTTGCAGGAGAAGCAACTTACTGTGTGCTTTTAAGATATTCCTCCTTACTCTCCTGCTTCCCCTTTGGACGAGGTTTGATGCCTTGCAGAGTAAGTGAATGTGTCTGTGTACACCATTGAGAAAGGGTCACCAGGAACTGGAACATACAGAATATCATGTTAATGTGATGCAATCCAAATAGATTGATATACACAAATAAAAAAGAATCAGGATGTTGCTAACGAGTAAATAAAATCACAATTTTCTGCATTAAATGTGGAACAAAGAACAAAGAAAATTACAGCACAGGAACAGGCCTTTCGGCCCTCCAAGCCTCCACCATCCATGCTGCCCGACTGAACTAAAACCCCCACCCTTCCGGGGACTGTATCCCTCTATTCCCATCTTATTCATGTATTTGTCAAGACGCCCCTTAAAAGTCACTGCCACTACTTCCCCAGGCAGCGAGTTCCAGGCACCCACCACCCTCTGTGTAAAAAAATTGCCTCCTTGCATTTCTTTTAAACCTTGTCCCTCGCACTTTAAACCTATGCCTCCAAGAAATGGACTCTTCCACCGTGGGAAAAAGCTTCTGACTATCCACTCTGTCCATGTCCCTCATAATCTTGTAGACTTGTATCAGGTTGCTTTGGGACCAGTAACCATAATTCTATTAGTTTTAAGATAGCTATGGCGAATGATAGGTCTGGCCCAAAAGTTAAAATTCTAAATTGGGGCAAGGCCAATTTTGATGGTATTAGACAGTAACTTTCAAAAGTCGATCGGGTGAGTCTGTGGGAAGGCAAAGAGACGTCTGGTAAGTGGGAGGCTTTCAAAAGTGTGTAACCAGGGTTCAGGGTAAGCACATTCCTCTCAGAGTGAAGGGCAAGACTGGTAGCAGGAGGGAACCCTGGATGACTCGGGACATTGAGGCCCTGGTCAAGAAGAAGGAGGAGGCACATAAACAAACAAAGAACAAAGAACAGAACGGCACAGGAAACAGGCCCTTCGGCCCTCCACGCCTGTGCTGCTCATTGGTCCAACTAGACCATTGGTTTGTATCCCTCCATTCCCAGACTGCTCATGTGACTACCCAGGTAAGTCTTAAACGATGCCAGCGTGTCTGCCTCCACCACCCTACTTGGCAGCGCATTCCAGGCCCCCACCACTCTTTGTGTAAAAAAATGTCCCTCTGATATCTGAGTTACACCTCGCCCCTCTCACCTTGAGCCCGTGACCCCTCGTGATCGTCACCTCCGACCTCGGAAAAAGCTTCCCACTGTTCACCCTATCTATACCCTTCATAATTTTGTACACTTCTATTAGGTCTCCCCTCATTCTCCGTCTTTCCAGGGAGAACAAGCCCAGTTTACCCAATCTCTCCTTATAGCTAAGACCCTCCATACCAGGTAACATCCTGGTAAACCTTCTCTGCACTCTCTCGAAAGCCTCCACGTCCTTCTGGTAGTGCGGCAACCAGAACTGGACGCAGTACTCCACATGTGGCCTAACCAGCTTTCTACACAGCTGCAACATCAGAATCCAGCTTTTATACTCTATAGCCCATCCTATAAAGGCAAGCATACCATATGCCTTCTTCACCACCTTCTCCACCTGTGCTGCCACCTTCAAGGATTTGTGGACTTGCACACCTGGGTCCCTCTGTGTTTCTATACTCTTGATGGCTCTGCGATTTATTGTATAACTCTCCCCCTACATTAGTTCTTCCAAAATGCATAACTTCTCATTTATCTGGATTAAATTCCATCTGCCATTTCTCTGCCCAATTTTCCAGCCTATCTATATCCTGCTGTATTGTCCAACAATGTTCATCGCTATCCGCAAGTCCAGCCATCTTTGTGTCATCCGCAAAGTTGCTGATAACACCAGTTAAACCTTCTTCCAAATCATTTATATATATCACAAATAGCAGAGGTCCCAGTACAGAGCCCTGCGGAACACCAAAGAACAAAGAACAAAGAAAAATACAGCACAGGAACAGGCCCTTCGGCCCTCCAAGCTCGTGCCGCTCCCTGGTCCAAACTAGACAATTCTTTTGTATCCCTGCATTCCCACTCCGTTCATATGGCTATCTAGATAAGTCTTAAACGTTCCCAGTGTCCCCGCCTCCACCACCTTGCCTGGCAGCGCATTTCAGGCCCCCACCACCCTCTGTGTAAAATATGTCCTTCTGATATCTGTGTTAAACCTCCCCCGCTTCACCTTGAACCTATGATCCCTCGTGAACGTCACTACCAACCTGGGGAAAAACTTCCCACCGTTCACCCTATCTATGCCTTTCATAATTTTATACACCTCTATTAAGTCTCCCTTCATCCTCCGTCTTTCCAGGGAGAACAACCCCAGTTTACCCAATCTCTCCTCATAATTAAGCCCCTCCATACCAGGCAACATCCTGGAAAACCTCCTCTGTACTCTCTCCAAAGCCTCCACGTCCTTCTGGTAGTGTGGCGACCAGAACTGGACGCAGTATTCCAAATGCAGCCGAACCAACGTTCTATACATCTGCAACATCAGACCCCAACTTTTATACTCTATGCCCCGTCCTATAAAGGCAAGCATGCCATATGCCTTCTTCACCACCTTCTCCACCTGTGACGTCACCTTCAAGGATCTGTGGACTTGCACACCCAGGTCCCTCTGCGTATCTACACCCTTTATGGTTCTGCCATTTATCGTATAGCTCCTCCCTACATTATCACTATCTGCAAGTCCTGCCAATTTTGTGTCATCCGCAAACTTACTGATCACCCCAGTTACACCTTCTTCCAGATCGTTTATATAAGTCACAAACAGCAGAGGTCCCAATACAGAGCCCTGCGGAACACCACTAGTCACAGGCCTCCAGCCGGAAAAAAACCCTTCCACTACCTTATGATTTTACTCTTATGTGAGGAATAAAAGAATGACCAGGGTGAGGTTAGGGCCGGTCAAGGACAGTGGTGGGAACTTGTGTGTGGAATCAGTAGAGATAGGCGAGGTGATGAATGAATACTTTTCTTCAGTGTTCACCAAGGAGAGGGGCCATGTTTTTCAGGAAGAGAAGGTGTTACAGGCTAATAGGCTGGAGGAAATAGATGTTCGGAGGGAGGATGTATTGGCAGTTTTGAATAAACTGAAGGTCGATAAGTCCCCTGGGCCTGATGAAATGTATCCTAGGATTCTTTGGGAGGCGAGGGATGAGATTGCAGAGCCTTTGGCTTTGATCTTTGGGTCCTCACTGTCCACGGGGATGGTGCCAGAGGACTGGAGAGTGGCAAATGTTGTTCCTCTGTTTAAGAAAGGGAATAGAAATGACCCTGGTAATTATAGACCGGTTAGTCTGACTTCGGTGGTTGGTAAATTGATGGAAAAGGTCCTTAGGGATGGGATTTACGACCATTTAGAAAGATGCGGATTAATCCGGGATAGTCAGCACGGATTTGTGAAGGGCAAATCGTGCCTCACAAATTTGATAGAATTTTTTGAGGAGGTAACTAAGTGTGTTGATGAAGGTAGGGCGGTTGATGTCATATACATGGATTTTAGTAAGGCGTTTGATAAGGTCCCCCATGGTCGGCTTATGATGAAAGTAAGGAGGTGTGGGATAGAGGGAAAGTTGGCCGATTGGATAGGTAACTGGCTATCTGATCGAAGACAGAGGGTGGTGGTGGATGGAAAATTTTTGGACTGGAGGCAGGTTGCTAGCGGAGTGCCGCTGGGATCGGTGCTTGGTCCTCTGCTCTTTGTGATTTTTATTAATGACTTAGAGGAGGTGGCTGAAGGGTGGATCAGTAAATTTGCTGATGACACCAAGATTGGTGGAGTAGTGGATGAGGTGGAGGGGTGTTGTAGGCTGCAAAGAGACATAGATAGGATGCAAAGCTGGGCTGAAAAATGGCAAATGGAGTTTAACCCTGATAAATGTGAGGTGATTCATTTTGGTAGGACAAATTTAAATGTGGATTACAGGGTCAAAGGTAGGGTTCTGAAGACTGTGGAGGAACAGAGAGATCTTGGGGTCCATATCCACAGATCTCTAAAGGTTGCCACTCAAGTGGATAGAGCTGTGAAGAAGGCATATAGTGTGTTAGCTTTTATTAACAGGGGGTTGGAGTTTAAGAGCCGTGGGGTTATGCTGCAACTGTACAGGACCTTGGTGAGACCGCATTTGGAATATTGCGTGTAGTTCTGGTCACCTCACTATAGGAAGGATGTGGAAGCGCTGGAAAGAGTGCAGAGGAGATTTACCAGGATGCTGCCTGGTTTGGAGTGTCGGTCTTATGAGGAACGGTTGAGGGAGCTGGGGCTGTTCTCTCTGGAGCGGAAGAGATTGAGGGGAGACTTAATAGAGGGTTATAAAATGATGAAGGGGATAGATCGAGTGAACGTTCAAAGACTATTTCCTCGGGTGGATGGAGCTATTACAAGGGGGCATAACTATAGGGTTCATGGTGGGAGATATAGGAAGGATATCAGAGGTAGGTTCTTCACGCAGAGAGTGGTTGGGGTGTGGAATGGACTGCCTGCAGTGATAGTGGAGTCAGACACTTAAGGAACATTTAAGCGGTTATTGGATAGGCACATGGAGCACACCAGGATGGTAGGGAGTGGGATAGCTTGATCTTGGTTTCAGATGAAGGTCAGCACAACATCGTGGGCCGAAGGGCCTGTTCTGTGCTGTACTGTTCTATGTTCTATGTACCACCCTCTGTCTTCTGTGACCAAGCCAGTTCTCCACCCATCTAGCCACCTCCCCCTTTATCCCATGAGATCCAACCTTTTTCACCAGCCTACCATGAGGGACTTTGTCAAACACTTTACTAAAGTCCATATAGACGACATCCACATCACGAGGGGTCACTGACGAAGGAGCAGCGCTCCGAAAGCTTATGGTATTTGCTACCAAATAAACCTGTTGGACTTTAACCTGGTGTTAATACTCTTACTGTGTTCATCCCAGTCCAACGCCGGCATCTCCACATCATGACCACCATCGACACCGCAAACTGCGGCTGCAAGTGGAAAGGATCTCCAAGGAGATCGCGCATATCAACACAGACATCAAGTTTCTACGACTGAGGAGCAGCGCTCTGAAAGCTTATGGTATTTGCTATCAAATAAACCTGTTGGACTTTAACCTGGTGTTGTTAAAACTCTTACTGTGAACACCACTGGTCACAGACCTCCAGCCGGAAAAAGACCCTTCGACTGCTACCCTCTGTCTCCTGCGGCCAAGCCAGTTTTCTACCCATCTAGCCACCTCTCCTTGTATCCCATGAGCCTTAACCTTCTTAACCAACCTGCCATGAGGGACTTTGTCAAATGCCTTACTGAAATCCATATAGACGACATCCACGGCCCTTCCTTCATCAACCGTTTTTGTCACTTCCTCAAAAAACTCCACCAAATTTGTAAGGCACGACCTCCCTCTTACAAAACCATGCTGTCTGTCACTAATGAGATTGTTCTGTTCTAAATGCGCATACATCCTGTCTCTAAGAATCCTCTCCAACAACTTCCCTACCACGGACTTCAAGCTCACTGGCCTATAAATACCCAGGTTATCCCTGCTACCCTTCTTAAATAACGGTACCACATTCGCTACCCTCCAATCCTCAGGGACCTCAACTGTGTCCAACGAAGAGACAAAGAGGCCCAGCAATTACATCTCTTGTCTCCCTGAGCAGTCTAGGATAGATGCCATCAGGCCCTGGGGATTTGTCAGTTTTAATGTTACCTAAAAAACCTAACACTTCATAGAACATAGAACATTATAGCGCAGAACAGGCCCTTCGGCCCACGATGTTGCACCGACCAGTTAAGAAAAAAAAAACTGAGACCCTCCAACCTAAACCAATTTCTTTTCGTCCATGAACCTATCTACGGATCTCTTAAACGCCCCCAAACTAGGCGCATTTACAACTGATGCTGGCAGGGCATTCCAATCCCTCACCACCCTCTGGGTAAAGAACCTACCCCTGACATCGGTTCTATAACTACCCCCCCTCAATTTAAAGCCATGCCCCCTCGTGCTGGATTTCTCCATCAGAGGAAAAAGGCTATCACTATCCACCCTATCTAAACCTCTAATCATCTTATATGTTTCAATAAGATCCCCTCTTAGCCGCCGCCTTTCCAGCGAAAACAATCCCAAATCCCTCAGCCTCTCCTCATAGGATCTCCCCTCCATACCAGGCAACATCCTGGTAAACCTCCTCTGCACCCTCTCCAAAGCCTCCACATCCTTCCTGTAATGTGGGGACCAGAACTGCACACAGTACTCCAAGTGCGGCCGCACCAGAGTTGTGTACAGTTGCAACATAACGCTACGACTCCTAAATTCAATCCCCCTACCAATAAACGCCAAGACACCATATGCCTTCTTAACAACCTTATCTACTTGATTCCCAACTTTCAGGGATCTATGCACACATACACCTAGATCCCTCTGCTCCTCCACACTATTCAAAGTCCTCCCGTTAGCCCTATACTCAACACATCTGTTATTCCTACCAAAGTGAATTACCTCACACTTCTCCGCATTAAACTCCATCCGCCACCTCTCGGCCCAACTTTGCAACCTGTCTAAGTCTTCCTGCAAACTACGACACCCTTCCTCACTGTCTACCACACCACCGACTTTGGTGTCATCAGCAAATTTGCTAATCCACCCAACTATACCCTCATCCAGATCATTAATAAATATTACAAACAGCAGTGGCCCCAAAACAGATCCCTGAGGTACACCACTTGTAACCGCACTCCATGATGAATATTTACTATCAACCACCACCCTCTGTTTCCTATCCGCTAGCCAATTCCTGATCCAATTTCCTAGATCACCCCCAATCCCATACATCTGCATTTTCTGCAGAAGCCTACCATGGTGAACCTTATCAAACGCCTTACTAAAATCCATATATACCACGTCCACTGCCTTGCCCCCATCCACCTCCTTGGTCACTTTCTCAAAAAACTCAATAAGGTTAGTAAGGCACGACCTACCTGCCACAAAACCATGCTGACTATCACCTATCAATTCATTACTCTCCAAATAACTATAAATCCTATCCCTTATAATTTTTTCCAACATCTTGCCGACAACAGAAGTGAGACTCACCGGTCTATAATTCCCGGGGAAGTCTCTGTTCCCCTTCTTAAACAATGGGACAACATTCGCTAACCTCCAATCTTCTGGTACTATACCAGAGGCCAACGACGACCTGAAGATCAGAGCCAGAGGCTCTGCAATCACTTCTCTTGCCTCCCAGAGAATCCTTGGATAAATCCCATCCGGACCAGGGGATTTATCTATTTTCAGACCCTCCAGAATATCCTGCACATCCTCCTTATCAACTGTAATACTGTCTATTCTACTCCCCTGCAACCCAGTGTCCTCCTCAGCTATATTCATGTCCCCTTGCGTGAACACCGAAGAGAAATATTGGTTCAATGCTTCACCAATCTCCTCCGGTTCCACACATAACTTCCCTCTGCCATCTATAACTGGCCCTAAACTTGCCCTAACCAACCTTCTGTTCTTGACATACCTATAGAACGCCTTAGGATTCTCTTTAACCCTATCCGCCAAAGTCTTCTCATGTCCCCTTTTAGCCCTTCTAAGCTCGCTCTTCAACTCCCTCTTAGCCAATCTAAAGCTTTCTAGTGCACTACCCGAGTGCTCACGTCTCATCCGAACATAAGCCTCCTTTTTCTTTTTAACCAACAAAGAAACTTTTTTGGTGCACCACGGTTCCCTAGCCCTACCAATTCCTCCTTGCCTGACAGGGACATACCTATCACAGACTCGCAGTAGCTGCTCCTTGAAAAAACTCCACATGTCGGACGTTCCCAGTCCCTGTAATCTCCTAGTCCAACCTATGTTTCCTAATTCTCTCCTAATAGCCTCATAATTACCCTTCCCCCAGCTAAAACCACTGGCCCGAGGTTCATGCCTATCCCTTTCCATCACTAAGGTGAACGTAACCGAATTGTGGTCACTATCACCAAAATGCACACCAACTTCCAAGTCTAGCACCTGGTCTGGCTCATTTCCCAGCACCAGATCCAATATAGCCTCACCTCTAGTTGGCCTGTCTACATACTGAGTCAAAAAACCTTCCTGCACGCTTTGAACAAAAACTGACCCCTCTAACGAGCTAGAGCTATAACAATTCCAGTCAATATTAGTCAAGTTAAAATCCCCCATAACAACTGCCCTATTACTTTCACTCCTAAGCAGGATTGACTCCGCAATCCTTTCCTCAACCTCTCTAGAACTTTTAGGAGGTCTATAAAAGACTCCCAACAGGGTGACCTCTCCTCTCCTATTTCTAATCTCCGCCCATACTACCTCAACAGATAAGTCCTCATCAAACCTCCTCTCTGACACTGTGATACAATCTCTGACCAATAATGCTACCCCTCCCCCTCTTCTACCTCCTTCCCTACTTCGACTAAAACATTTGAACCCCGGGACCTGCAGCATCCATTCCTGCCCCTGCTCTATCCATGTCTCTGAAATAGCCACAACATCGAAGTCCCAGGTACTGATCCACGCTGCAAGTTCACCCACTTTATTGCGAATACTCCTGGCATTGAAGTATACACATTTCAAACCCTGCTCCACCCCACCTCTGCAATGCCGTGCATTGCAGTCCCCATCCATGCATCCCTCACTTTCAGCCCCACTACTCAGGATCCCTCCCCCCCCCCGAATCAGTTTAAACCTCCCTGCATGGCCTTAGCAAATTTACCCCCCAGGATATTGGTCCCCTTCTGATTAAGGTGTAGACCATCCTTCTCATAGAGGTCACACCTTCCCCAGTACGAGCCCCAATTGCTTAAGTACCTGAACCCCTCCCTCCTGCACCATCCCCTCAGCCATGAATTCAAACCTTCCCTCTCCCTATTCCTCTCTAAACTATCCCGTGGTACAGGCAAGAGTCCAGAGATAACCACTCTGTCAGTCTTGGCCTTTAGTTTCCACCCCAACTCCATAAATCCCTGCCTAATATCCCCTTCCCCTATCCTCCCTATGTCGTGTGTCCCCACATGTACAATAACTTGTGGTTTATCTCCCTCCCCCCTAAGAGTCCTGAATACCCTGTCAGACACATCCCGGACCCCAGCCCCTGGTAGGCAACACACCAACCCTGAGTCCCTACCTTTAGTTCCGACCCTCCTATCTGTCCCCTTAATTGTGGAGTCCCCAATCACAAGGCCCAGTCTTTTACAGCCCCTAACCACCTGAGCTTTCTCACTCGGCTCACCCCCAGAGATCTGCTCTCTATGCTCAGTTGATTCCTCCTCAACTGTAGCCTCCAGCACCGAAAACCTATTATGGAGGGGAACCGCCCCAGGGGATTGTCTTCCCGATTGCTTCTTACCCCTCCTCCTGGCATTGACCCAAGCCTCATTTCTAGGAGTTACTATTTCTCTATAACTCCTATCAACTTCCACCTCCGCCTCCCGAATTATGCGGAGTTCCTCTAACTCCCCCTCCATCTCCTTTACACGCTCCTCCAGAAGCTGCAATCTAATGCACTTCTTACAACTAAAATCTCCTGAAACACTACTGGATTTCCTCACCACATACATCCCACAGGAGATGCAGCATACTGCCTGAACTGCCATCCCTGAAGCCATTACCAGCAAGAAAAAAAGAAAACAAAAAACTTCCCCACACTTATAATTAGGTTAGAGGAGGATGGAAGGGTGGGATCCTCTACCAGTGTAGAGGATCGGGTATCTCCTCTGCACCAATTTATAGGGCTAGGGGCCCGAGAGAAAAAAAAACTACAGCTACCGGCAGGCTTCGCGATGCGGCCTTCCGGTTTCCGTTAATTACAAAAAACCTCCCGAAAATTAGACAAAAAAAACCCCAGAATTTACTCACAGTCCGCGCTCTCTCTCTCACCGCTCACAGTCTCCACCCGGCAGGTCCGCTCCCAGAGGAACACTTCCTTGTAATGGAGATTCTCTCTAACGGGTCAACACCTCCCTCTGAGACACTCCCAGTCAACAAGTCCCTCTCCTTTGTGAATACCGATGCAAAGTATTCATTTAGGATCACCCCTATTCCCTTGGGTTCCAAGCATAATTCCCCTCCTTTGTCCCTGAGAGGTCCGACTTTTTCCCTGACAACTTATGAGGATAGGCTGAGGGATAGGCCTTATGAGGATAGGCTGAGGGAGCTCGGTCTTTTCTCCTTGGAGAGACGTAGGATGAGAGGAGACCTAATAGAGGTATATAAGATGGTGAGAGGCATAGATCGGGTGGACTCTCAGAGGCTTTTTCCCAGGGTGGAAATGGCTGCTACGAGAGGACACAGGTTTAAGGTGCTGGGGGGTAGGTACAGGGGAAATATAGAACATAGAACAGTACAGCACAGAACAGGCCCTTCGGCCCACGATGTTGTGCCGAGCTTTATCTGAAACCAAGATCAAGCTATCCCACTCCCTTTCATCCTGGTGTGCTCCATGTGCCTATCCAATAACCGCTTAAATGTTCCTAAAGTATCTGACTCCACTATCACTGCAGGCAGTCCATTCCACACCCCAACCACTCTCTGCGTAAAGAACCTACCTCTGATATCCTTCCTATATCTCCCACCATGAACCAGTGACAGTGGAAATGTTAGGGGGAAGTTTTTCACACAGAGGGTGGTGGGCGAGTGGAATCGGCTGCCGTCAGTGGTGGTGGAGGCGAACTCAATAGGGTCTTTTAAGAGACTCCTGGATGAGTACATGGGACTTAATAGGATGGAGGGTTATAGGTAGGCCTAAAAGGTAGGGATATGTTCGGCACAACTTGTGGGGCCAAAGGGCCTGTTTTTGTGCTGTAGTTTTCTATGTTTCTATGAAACTCTTTTGTTCCTAACATATGAATAAAATACCTTAGGATTCTCCTTAATCCTGTCTGCCAAGAACATTTCGTGACCTCTTTTTGCACTTCTAACATGACATGCATAGGCAGCTGGGATCAAGTGGATCCCTTGAAGAGTACAGAGGGTGTAGAAATAGAGTTAAGAGAGAAATCAGGAAGGCAAAAAGGGGACATGAGATTGTTTTGGCAGAAAAGGCAAAGGAGAATCCAAAGAGCTTCTGCAAATACATAAAAGGCAAAAGAGTAACTAGGAAGAGAGTAGGGCCTCTTAAGGATCAACAAGGTCATCTATGTGCGGATCCACAAGAGATGGGTGAGATCCTAAAAGAATATTTCTCATCAGTATTTACTGTTGAGGAAGGCATGAATGTATCGGGAACTTGGGAACATAAATAGTGATGTCTTGAGGAATGTACATATTACAGAGAAGGAGGTGCTGGAATTCTTAAAGCACACCAAGGTTGATAAATCTTGGGACCTGATGAAGTGTATCCCAGGACATTGTGGAAGGCTGGGAGGAAATTGCGGTCCCCTAGCTGAGATATTTGAATCATCAACAGCCATAGGTCAGGTGCCTGATTATTGGAGGGTGGCAAATGTTGTGCCTTTGTTTAAAAAGGGCTGTAGGGAAACCGCCTTGGAGAAGGCGGCCTTCACGACACACGACAGCGCAGAGTTGCTGAGCAGAAACTAATAGCCAAGTTCCGCACACATGAGGACGGCCTAAACCGGGATGTTGGATTTATGTCACATTATCAGTAACCCCCACAGCTTGCCTCCTGGGCTTGCATGTTCTGTCTGGAGACAATACACATCTCTTTAACCTGTGTTTAATGCTCCCTCTACCCACATTGTCTGTACCTTTAAGACCTGGCTGGCTTTAGGGATTCGCATTCTAATCAGTATTCTGTAACTTGATTTTGTATCTCTGTGCACTGTTTGAGAGCACATTTCCACTCCATCTGACGAAGGAGCAGTGCTCTGAAAGCTTATGGTATTTGCTACCAAATAAACCTGTTGGACTTTAACCTGGTGTTGTGAGACTTCTTACTGACCTCACCTGTGTCCAGTGACGAGACAAAGATTTGCGTCAGAGGCCCAGCGATTTCATCTCTCGTCTCCCTGAGCAGCCTTGGATAGATTCCATCGGGCCCTGGGGATTTGTCAGTCTTTATATTCCCTAAAAAACCTAACACTTCCTCCCTTGTAATGGAGATTTTCTCTAACGGGTCAACACTCCCCTCCGAGACACTCCCAGTCAACACATCCCTCTCCTTTGTGAATACCGACGCAAAGTATTCATTTAGGATCTCCCCTACTTCTTTGGGCTCTGAGCATAATTCCCCACTTTTGTCCCTGAGAGGTCCGATTTTTTCCCTGACAACCTGACAATTCTAGTTGTATCACAGCTTTTTAAAAGACAAAATTGTACCCACCTCTACTAATACCCCTGGCAGCTTGTTCCAGACACTCACCACCCTCTGTGAAAAAATTGGCCCTCTGCACTCTTTTGTATCTCTCCCGTCTCACCTTAAACCTATGCCCTCTAGTTTTAGACTCCCCTACCTTTGGGAAAAGATATTGACTATCTAACTGATCTATGCCCCTCATTATTTTATAGACCTCTATAAGATCACCCCTAAACCTTCTACGCTCCAGAGAAAAAAGTCCCAGTCTATCTAGCCTCTCCTTGTAACTCAAACCATCAAGTCATGGTAGCATCCTAGTATGTCTTTTCTGCAGTCTTTCTAGTTTAATAATCTTCTTTCCATAATAGGGTGACCAGAACTGTACACAGTATCCCAAGTGTGGCCTTACCAATGTCTTGTACAACTTCAACAAGATGTTCCAACTCCTGTATTCAATGTTCTGACCAATGAAACCAAGCATGCCGAATGCTTCTTCACCACTCTGTCCACTTGTGTCTCAACTTTCAATGAACATAGGATGGGAATAGAGGGATATGGTTCCCGGAAGGTTAGGGGGTTTTAGTTCAGTTGGGCAGCATGGTCGGTGTAGGCTTGGAGGGACGAAGGGCCTGTTCCTGTGCTGTAATTTTCTTTGTTCTTTGACTGCGAACCAGAATGTCCAACCACACAGACCCATCTACCGACGCAGGAACCGCAAACAAATCTTCCATCTACACACTGACCAGAGCAAAGAACCTTATTGGACACATCTATACCCTTATTACTGCATTCTATGCCGCTTTGAGCAAGAGGACTGTGAGAGCATTCACTCCACCCCGGAAGCCTCGGACTAACCTATATCCGAGGTCACCATTGCCAACATCTGAACAGCACTCTCAAAAGTCAACCCACGGAAAGCAACTGGCCCAGGTGGGGTACCCGGAAGATGACTCAGGTCCTCCGTGGACCAGCTGGCCGGTATTCGCAGACATCTTTAATCTCTCTTTACAACAATCTCAGGTCACTATCTCCTTCAACAAGACGACCATCATCCCGGTACCAAAGAAAAGCCAAGCAGCGTGCCTTAATGACTATCGTCCGGAGCCTCTGACCCCATCATTAAGGTTAATCATCGCGCAAATCAGTTCCAGCCTCCCAGACTACCTGGGTCCACTACAGTTCGCCTATCACTGCAACAGGTCCACAGCAGACACCATCTCCCTGGCCCTGCACTCAACCCTGGAACACTTGGATAAAAAGGACATCTATGTGATTTTTATTAATGACTTAGAGGAGGGGGCTGAAGGTTGGATCAGTAAATTTGCTGATGACACCAAGATTGGTGGAGTAGTGGATGAGGTGGAGGGCTGTTGTAGGCTGCAAAGAGACATAGATAGGATGCAAAGCTGGGCTGAAAAATGGCAAATGGAGTTTAATCCTGATAAATGTGAAGTGATTCATTTTGGTAGGACTAATTTAAATGTGGATTACAGGGTCAAAGGTAGGGTTCTGAAGACTGTGGAAGAACAGAGAGATCTTGGGGTCGATATCCACAGATCTCTAAAGGTTGCCACTCAAGTGGATAGAGCTGTGAAGAAGGCCTATAGTGTGTTAGCTTTTATTAACAGGGGGTTGGAGTTTAAGAGCCGTGGGGTTATGCTGCAACTGTACAGGACCTTGGTGAGACCACATTTGGAATATTGTGTGCAGTTCTGGTCACCTCACTATAAGAAGGATGTGGAAGCGCTGGAAAGAGTGCAGAGGAGATTTACCAGGATGCTGCCTGGTTTGGAGGGTAGGTCTTATGAGGAAAGGTTGAGGGAGCTAGGGCTGTTCTCTCTGGAGCGGAGGAGGCTGAGGGGAGACTTAATAGAGGTTTATAAAATGATGAAGGGGATAAATAGAGTGAACGTTCAAAGACTATTTCCTCGGGTGGATGGAGCTATTACAAGGGGGCATAACTATAGGGTTCATGGTGGGAGATATAGGAAGGATATCAGAGGTAGGTTCTTTACGCAGAGAGTGGTTGGGGTGTGGAATGGACTGCCTGCAGTGATAGTGGAGTCAGACACTTTAGGAACATTTAAGCGGTTATTGGATAGGCACATGGAGCACACCAGGATGATAGGGAGTGGGATAGCTTGATCTTGGTTTCAGATAAAGCTCAGCACAACATCGTGGGCCGAAGGGCCTGTTCTGTGCTGTACTGTTCTATGTTCTATGTCACACTCCTATTTATTGACAACAGCTCAATCTTCAACACTATTATTCCTTTGAGACTCATCTCCAAACTCCGTGGCCTGAGCTTCGGCTCCTCCCTCTGCGACTGGATCCTGAACTTCCTAACTCACAGACCACAATCAGTAAAGATAGGCAACAACACCTCCTCCACAATCATCCTCAACATCGGTGCCCTACAAGGCTGTGTTCTCAGCCCCCTACCATACTCCTTATGCACCTCTGACTGTGCGGCCAAATTCCCCTCCAACTCGATTCTCAAGTTTGCTGATGACACCATAGTAAGTTGGATCACAAACAATGATGAGACAGAGTACAGGAATGAGATAGAGAATCTGGTGAACTGGTGCGGCAACAATAATCTCTCCCTCAATGTCAATAAAACGAAGGAGTTTGTCATCGACGTCAGGAAGCGTAGTGGAGGACATGCCCCTGTCTACATCAATGGAAATGAAGTAGAAATTCGTTTAGTTAGTTTATTTATTAGTCACAAGGCTTACATTAATACTGCAATGAAGTTACTGTGAAAATCCCCTAGTCGCCATACTGCGGCACCTGTTTGGCTACACTGAGAGAGAATTTAGCACGGCCAATGCACCTAACCCGCACATCTTTGAATTGTGGGAGGAAACCGGAGCACCCTGAGGAAACCCACGCAGACACAGGCAAAACATGCAAATTCCACACCAACAGTGACCTAAGTTGGGAATCAAACCCAGGTCCCTGGCGCTGTGAGGCAGCAGTGCTAATCACTGTGCTACCGTGCCGCCCCAAAATGGTCAAGAGCTCAAGTTTTTAGGTTGCCCGATCACCAACAACCTGTTCTGGTCCCCCCACACCGACACTATAGTTAAGAAAGCCCACAATGCCTCTACTTTCTCAGAAGACGAAGGAAATTTGGTATGTCCGCTAGAACCCTCACCAAATTCTACAGATGCACCATAGAAAGCATTTTTTCCAGTTGTATCACAGCTTCTTATGGCTCCTGCTCTGTCCAAGACTGCAATTTAGTACAAGAGTTGGGAAATCATGTTGCAGCCACATAAAACCTTCGTTAGGCTGCATTTGGAGTATTGCGTGCAGTTCTGGTTGCCACACCACCAGAAGAACTTTGGAGGCCGCAAGGCCATCGTCTCACCTATGTGGTCCTATTGAGACATGATGAAGCTTTGGAGGGAGTGCAAAGAAGGTTCACAGGATGTTGCCTGGTCTCGAGAGTGTTGGCTATGAGGAGAGGTTGAATAAACTAGGATTATTTTCACTGGAAAGACAAAGGCTGAGGGGAGACCTGATAGAGGTCTACAAAATTATGAGAGGCACAGACAGGATGGATAGTCAGAGGCTGCTTCCCAGGGTGGAGGTATCAATTACAGGGTGAGAGAGGGGGAGCTTAAGGGAGATGTGCGGGGGAAGTTTTTCACGCAGAGAGTGGTGGGTGCCTGGAACGCGCTGCCAGAGGAGGTGGTGGAAACAGGCACATTAGCAACATTTAAGAGGCATCTGGATGGGTACATGACTAGGGAGGGAATAGAGGGATAGGGACCGAGTAAGAGCAGTTGTTTTTTAATTTAGTTAGGGCACCATGATCAGCATGGTCTTGGAGGGCCGAAAGGCCTGTTCCTGTACTGTACTTTTCTTTGTTCTTTGTGCAATGCGCCGTAACTTAAAACATCTACTTATGTAATTAATACCTTGGAGGATACTCTAGCATTTTCCAACAGAACTCTGGTCCAAACTGCTGGATGCCGAGCAACATATTTCCAATCCCGACAAACCTCAGCAGTTTTCAGCAATGTCTTGGTGTCCAGGTAGGTGAAAATACAAAATAGTGCTGCTCGCATCTTGAGAACTTCAGGGCTGATAACTTCATTTGATCGGGAGGGGCTGCCCTTCTGAGGTTTGGCTGCTTTATAACTAACTGGTTTGGTATTACCTAAGGAAAAATACAAAAGATACATAAAAAGCAAATTCCATATATGAAGAAAAGGATGTTAAGATGACTGACTATAATTGCAGAATGACACACAGAACAAAGAACAAAGAACAGTACAGCACAGGAAACAGGCCCTTCGGCCCTCCAAGCCTGTGCCGCTCCTTGGTCCAACTAGACCAATCGTTTGTATCCCTCCATTCCCAGGCTGCTCATGTGACTATCCAGGTAAGTCTTAAACGATGTCAGCGTGCCTGCCTCCACCACCCTACTTGGCAGCGCATTCCAGGCCCCCACCACCCTCTGTGTAAAAAACGTCCCTCTGATATCTGAGTTATACTTCGCCCCTCTCAGCTTGAGCCCGTGACCCCTCGTGATCGTCACCTCCGACCTGGGAAAAAGCTTCCCACTGTTCACCCTATCTATACCCTTCATAATCTTATGATTAAGAAATATCTTTTTGTGTCCAAACTAGCCCTTTCAGGGTACCAGATAAACCCCAAAGTATGTTATGAAGCTCGACTGGACCCCAACAATTTTTCTATTTTGACATTAGTTTGTGGAGTTTGCATGTTCTGCCTGTGTCTGCGTGGGTTTCCTCCGGGTGCTCCGGTTTCCTCCCACAGTCCAAAAATGTGCGGGTGAGGTGCATTGGCCATGCTAAATTGCCCCTTAGTGTCGGGGAACTAGCGAGGGTAAATGCATGGAGTTATGGGGATAAGGGCCTGGATCGGATTGTGGTCGGGACAGACTCGATAGGCCAAATGGCCTCATTCTGCACTGTAGGATTCTATGATTCTATAACATGTTTCACTCCAGATTTTTTTAATTCATTCATGGGACATGGGCGTTGCTGGCTGCCTGAGGGCAGTTGAGAGTCAACCACATTGCTGTGGCCCTGGGGTCACGTGTAGGCCAGACCGGGTAAGGACGGCAGATTTCCTTCCCTAAAGAACATCAGCGAACCAGATGGGTTTTTCCAACATTTGACAATGGTTTCATGGTCATCAGTAGATTCTTAATTCCAGATTTTTTTTATTGAATCCAAATTCCACCATCTGCCGTGGCGGGATTCGACACCGGGTCCCCAGATTATTAGCTGAGTTTCTGGGTTAATCGTCTCATCATAACACCACAAGGCCATCAGCTCACCTATGTGGTCATATTGATACACGATGAAGATTTTATAATACCAAACTTTATTTAACAATACAGTTTAATGAATCAGCTTAATTTTTACCAATTGAAATATGATAAGATTGAATTCTTATGTATTCAAGAGGCGGCTGGATATAGCATTTGGGACGAATGGGGTCAAAGGTTATGGGGAGAAAGCAGGATTAGGCTATTGAGTTGGATGATCAGCCATGATCGTGATGAATGGCGGAGCAGGCTCGAAGGGCCAAATGGCCTCCTCCTGCGCCTAATTTGTATGTTTCTATGTTAACTGCTAATCTATCCCTATTACATCTAATTCAAGGAATATTCCTATTATAGACTTGGGAGATTGAGGCCCTGGTCAAGAAGAAGAAGGAGGCACATGACATGCACAGGCAGCTGGGATCAAGTGAATCCCTTGGAGAGTATAGGGGGTGTAGGAGTAGAGTTAAGAGAGAAATCAGGAGGGCGAAAAGGGGACACAAAATTGTTTCGGCAGATAAGGCAAAGGAGAATCCAAAGAGCTTCTACAAATACTTAAAGGGCAAAAGAGTAACAAGGGAGAGAGTAGGGCCTCTTAAGGATCAACAAGGTCATCTATGTGCGGATCCACAAGGGATGGGTGAGATCCTAAATGAATATTTCTCATCCATATTTACTGTTGAGAAAAGCATGGATGTTAGGGAACTTGGGGAAATAAATAGTGATGTCTTGAGGACTATACATATTACAGAGAAGGAGGTGCTGGAAGTCTTAAAGCGCATCAAGATAGATAAATCCCCGGGACCTGATGAAGTATATCCCAGGATGTTGTGGGAGGTTAGGGAGGAAATTGTGCGTCCCCTAGCAGAGATATTTGAATCATCAATAGTCACGAGTGAGGTGCCTGAAGATTGGAGGGTGGCAAATGTTGTGCCTTTGTTTATAAAGGGCTGCAGGGAAAAGCCTGGGAGCTACAGGCCAGTGAGCCTCACATCTGTGGTGGGTAAGTTGTTGGAAGGTATTTAGAGAGACAGGATCTACAGGCATTTAGAGATGCAAGGACTGATTAGGGACAGTCAGCATGGCTTTGTGAGTGGAAAATCATGTCTCACAAATTTGATCGAGTTTTTTGAAGGGGTGAACAAGAAGGTAGATGAGGGCAATGCAATTGTTGTTGTCTACATGGACTTTAGCAAGGCCTTTGACAAGGTACCGCATGATAGGTTGTTGCAAAAGGTTAAATCTCACGGGATCCAGGGTGAGGTATCTAAATAGATACAAAATTGGCTTCTTGACAGAAGCCAGAGGGTGGTTGTAGAGTTAAGAAAGAAATCAGGGGTGCAAGGAGTACATGTTCATAGCTCTTTGAAAGTGAAACAACAGGTGGACAGGGTGGTGAAAAAGACATTCGGCATGCTTGGTTTCATTGGTCAGAAAATTGAATACAGGAGTTGGGACATCTTAGAACATAGAACATAGAACAGTACAGCACAGAACAGGCCCTTCGGCCCACGATGTTGTGCCGAGCTTTCTCTGAAACCAAGATCAAGCTATCCCACTCCCTATCATCCTGGTGTGCTCCATGTGCCTATCCAATAACCGCTTAAATGTTCCTAAAGTGTCTGACTCCACTATCACTGAAGGCAGTCCATTCCACACCCCAACCACTCTCTGCGTAAAGAACCTACCTCTGATGTCCTTCCTATATCTCCCACCACGAACCCTATAGTTATGCCCCCTTGTAATAGCTCCATCCACCCGAGGAAATAGTCTTTGAACTTCACTCTATCTATCCCCTTCATCATTTTATAAACCTCTATTAAGTCTCCCCTCAGCCTCCTCCGCTCCAAAGAGAACAGCCCTAGATCCCTCAACCTTTCGTCATAAGACCTACCCTCCAAACCAGGCAGCATCCTGGTAAATCTCCTCTGCACTCTTTCCAGCGCTTCCACATCCTTCTTATAGTGAGGTGACCAGAACTGCACAGAATATTCCAAATGTGGTCTCACCAAGGTCCTGCAGCATAACCCCACGGCTCTTAAACTCCAACCCCCTGTTAATAAAAGCTAACACACTATAGGCCTTCTTCACAGCTCTATCCACTTGAGTGGCAACCTTTAGAGATCTGTGGATATAGACCCCAAGATCTGTCTGTTCCTCCACAGTCTTCAGAACCCTACCTTTGACCCTGTAATCCACATTTAAATTAGTCCTACCAAAATGAATCACCTCACATTTATCAGGGTTAAACTCCATTTGCCATTTTCCAGCCCAGCTTTGCATCCTATCTATGTCTCTTTGCAGCCTACAACAGCCCTCCACCTCATCCACTACTCCACCAATCTTGGTGTCATCAGCAAATTTACTGATCCACCCTTCAGCCCCCTCCTCTAAGTCATTAATAAAAATCACAAAGAGCAGAGGACCAAGCACTGATTCCTGCGGCACTCCGCTAGCAACCTGCCTCCAGTCCGAAAATTTTCCATCCACCACCACCCTCTGTCTTCGATCAGACAGCCAGTTACCTATCCAATCGGCCAACTTTCCCTCTATCCCACACCTCCTTACTTTCATCATAAGCCGACCATGGGGGACCTTATCAAACGCCTTACTAAAATCCATGTATATGACATCAACTGCCCTACCTTCATCAACACACTTAGTTACCTCCTCAAAAAATTCTATCAAATTTGTGAGGCACGACTTGCCCTTCACGAATCTGTGCTGACTCTCCCGGATTAATCCGCATCTTTCTAAATGGTCGTAAATCCCATCCCTAAGGACCTTTTCCATCAATTTACCAACCACCGAAGTAAGACTAACCGGTCTATAATTACCAGGGTCATTTCTATTCCCTTTCTTAAACAGAGGAACAACATTTGCCACTCTCCAGTCCTCTGGCACCATCCCCGTGGACAGCGAGGACCCAAAGATCAAAGCCAAAGGCTCTGCAATCTCATCCCTTGCCTCCCAAAGAATCCTAGGATACATTTCATCAGGCCCAGGGGACTTATCGACCTTCAGCTTATTCAAAACTGCCAGGACATCCTCCCTCCGAACATCTATTTCCTCCAGCCTATTAGCCTGTAACACCTTCTCTTCCTCAAAAACATGGCCCCTCTCCTTGGTGAACACTGAAGAAAAGTATTCATTCATCACCTCGCCTATCTCTACTGACTCCATACACAAGTTCCCACTACTGTCCTTGACCGGCCCTAACCTCACCCTGGTCATTCTTTTATTCCTCACATAAGAGTAAAAAGCCTTGGGGTTTTCCTTCATCCGACCCGCCAAGGACTTCTCATGTCCCCTCCTAGCTCTCCTAAGCCCCTTTTTCAGCTCGTTCCTTGCTAACTTGTAACCCTCAATCGAGCCATCTGAACCTTGTTTCCTCATCCCTACATAAGCTTCCCTCTTCCTTTTCACAAGACATTCCACCTCTTTCGTGAACCATGGTTCCCTCACTCGGCCATTTCCTCCCTGCCTGACAGGGACATACCTATCAAGGACACCCAGTATTTGTTCCTTGAAAAAGTTCCACTTTTCATTCGTGCCTGTTGAAGTTGTACAAGGTACAAGTTCATTGTTGAAGTTGTACAAGGCATTGGAGTACTGTGTACACTTCTGGTCACCCTATTATAGAAAGGATATTATTAAACTAGAAAGAGTGCAGAAAAGATTTACTCGGATACTACCGGGACTTCATGGTTTGGGTAATAAGGAGAGGCTGGATGGACTAGGACTTTTTCTCTGGAGCGTAGAAGGCTGAGGGGTGACTTCATAGAGGTCTATAAAATAATGAGGAGCACAGATCAGCTAGATAGTCAATATCTTTTCCCAAAGGTAGGGGAGTCTAAAACTAGAGGGCATAGGTTTAAGGTGAGAGGGGAGAGATACAAAAGGGTCCAAAGGGGCAATTTGTTCACACAGAGGGTGGTGACTGTCTGGAACAAGCTGCCAGAGGTAGTAGTAGAGGCGGCTACAATTTTGTATTTTTAAAAGCGTTTAGACAGTTACATGGATAAGATGGGGATAGAGAGATATGGGCCAAATGCTGGCAATTGGGACCAGCTTAGTGGTAAAAACTGGATGGCATGGACAAGTTGGGCTGAAGGGCCTGTTTCCATGCTGTAAATCTCTATGACCCTATGATAATTGTCCAAATGGCCTTTTCCAGCTCTTATTTCTTATGTTATAGAATATAAAATATAGAACAGTACAGCACAGTACAGGCCCTTCGGCCCACAATGTTGTGCCGAGCTTTGTCCGAAACCAAGATCAAGCTATCCCACTCCCTATCATTCTAGTGTGTTCCATGTGCCTATCCAATAACTGCTTGAAAAATCCTAAAGTGTCCGACTCCACTATCACAGCAGGCAGTCCATTCCACACCCCAACCACTCTCTGAGTAAAGAACCTACCTCGCACATCCCTCCTATATCTCCCACCATGAACCTTACAGTTATGCCTCCTAGTAACAGCTACATCCACCCGAGGAAATAGTCTCTGAACATCCACTCCATCTATCCCCCTCATCATCTTGTATTAAGTCGCCTCTCAACCTCCTCCGCTCTAAAGAGAAAAACCCTAGCTCCCTCAAACTTTCCTCATAAGACGTACCCTCCAAACCAGGCAGCATCCTGGTAAATCTCCTCTGCACTCTCTCCAATGAACAAAGAACAATACAGCACAGGAACAGGCCCTTCGGCCCTCCAAGCCCGCGCCGCTCCCTGGTCCAAACTAGACCATTCTTTTGTATCCCTCCATTCCCACTCCGTTCATATGGCTTTCTAGATAAGTCTTAAACGTTCCCAGTGTGTCCGCCTCCACCACCTTGCCTGGCAGCGCATTCCAGGCCCCCACCACCCTCTGTGTAAAATATGTCCTTCTGATATCTGTGTTAAACCTCCCCCCCTTCACCTTGAACCTATGACCCCTCGTGAACGTAACCACCGACCTGGGGAAAAGCTTCCCACCATTCACCCTATCTATGCCTTTCATAATTTTATACACCTCTATTAAGTCTCCCCTCATCCTCCGTCTTTCCAGGGAGAACAACCCCAGTTTACCCAATCTCTCCTCATAACTAAGCCCCTCCATACCAGGCAACATCCTGGTAAACCTCCTCTGTACTCTCTCCAAAGCCTCCACGTCCTTCTGATAGTGTGGCGACCAGAACTGGACGCAGTATTCCAAATGCGGCCGAACCAACGTTCTATACATCTGCAACATCAGACCCCAACTTTTATACTCTATGCCCCGTCCTATAAAGGCAAGCATGCCATATGCCTTCTTCACCACCTTCTCCACCTGTGACGTCACCTTCAAGGATCTGTGGACTTGCACACCCAGGTCCCTCTGCGTATCTATACCCTTTATGGTTCTGCCATTTATCGTATAGCTCCTCCCTACATTATTTCTACCAAAATGCATCACTTCGCATTCATCAGGATTGAACTCCATCTGCCATTTCTTTGCCCAAATTTCCAGCCTATCTATATCCTTCTGTAGCTTCTGACAATGCTCCTCACTATCTGCAAGTCCTGCCAATTTTGTGTCGTCCGCACACTTACTGATCACCCCAGTTACACTTTCTTCCAGATCATTTATATAAATCACAAACAGCAGAGGTCCCAATACAGAGCCCTGCGGAACACCACTAGTCACAGGCCTCCAGCCGGAAAAAGACCCTTCCACTACCACCCTCTGTCTTCTGTGACCAAGCCAGTTCTCCACCCATCTAGCCACCTCCCCCTTTATCCCATGAGATCCAACCTTTTTCACCAGCCTACCATGAGGGACTTTGTCAAACGCTTTACTAAAGTCCATATAGATGACATCCACGGCACTTCCCTCGTCAACCATTCTGGTCACTTCTTCAAAAAACTCCACCAGGTTAGTGAGGCATGACCTCCCTCTCACAAAACCATGCTGACTATCGTTAATGAGTTTATTCCTTTCTAAATGCGCATACATCCTATCTCTAAGAATCTTCTCCAACAACTTCCCCACCACGGACGTCAAGCTCACCGACCTATAATTACCTATCATTGCGTCTTGGAAGTGCAGCAGAGAGGGAGAGATTCGCGAGAGGAGTGCTGCGGGTAAGCGCTGTTATTTTTAACTTACTTTTTCGCGGGTTTTTTCTTTAAAAATATCTAAACCCGGAAGTGGTCGCGCAGGGAGGTCTGGGAGAGAGAGATTTTTTTTTAAAAAGTTACTCACCTCAGTGAATCGGCCTCATTGCGTCTTGGAAGTGCAGCAGAGAGGGAGAGATTCGCGAGAGGAGTGCTGCGGGTAAGCGCTGTTATTTTTAACTTACTTTTTCGCGGGTTTTTTCTTTAAAAATATCTAAACCCGGAAGTGGTCGCGCAGGGAGGTCTGGGAGAGAGAGATTTTTTTTTTTTCCCCAATAAATTGGAACAGAGAGGAATCCCGATACTCTACACTTGTAGAGTATCCCACCCTCCCTCCTCCTCTAACCTAAAAAAAAAGACCCAGTGAGAGCAGGGCTTTGGAGAAAACAGGAGGAGGAAAGGTAAGTTTAAAATTTTCATTCACTTTTTTTTTCCCTGTGTGTTTAAAGGGGCAATTATGAGTGTGAGGCCAGTATGTTGTTCCCAATGTAGGATGTGGGAGGTCCTGGAGGCTCCTAGCCTCCCGGAGGACCATATCTGTGCTGGGTGTGTTGAGCTGCGGTTCCTAAGGGACCATGTTAGGGAACTGGAATTGCAGCTCGAGGACCTTCGCCGGGTTAGGGATAGTGAGGAGGTCATTGACAGGAGCTATCGGCAGGTGGTCACACCGGGACCACGGGAGGAGGGTAACTGGGTAACAGTGAGGAAGGAGAAAACTCAGTTGATGGTGAGCACCCCGGTGGATGTGCCCCTTAATAATAAGTACTCCTGTCTGAGTACTACTGGGGTGGACAGCCCACCTGGGGGAAGCAGCGGTGGCAGTGTCTCTGGAGCTGAGCCTGGCCCAGTAGTGCAAAAGGGTAAGGAAAGGAGGGTAGTGCTAATTGGGGACTCTACGGTGAGGGGGTCAGATAGGCGTTTTTGCGGACAAAGACGGGACTCTCGGATGGTGGTTTGCCTCCCTGGTGCAGGGGTCCGGGATGTCTCTGGTCGAGTCCCAGAAATCCTGAAGGGGGAGGGAGAGGAGCCGAAGGTCGTGATGCATATAGGTACTGCTGACATAGGTAGGAAGAGGGAAGGGGTCATGAAAAGAGAATATAGGGAGTTAGGTAGACAGCTGAGAAAGAGGAATGCAAAGGTAGTAATCTCGGGATTGCTGCCTGTGCCGCGGGGGAGTGAGAACAGGAATCGGTGGAGAATGAATGCGTGGCTGAGGGACTGGAGCAAGGGACAAGGATTTGGGTACTTGGATCATTGGGACCTCTTTTGGGGCAGGTGTGACCTGTTTAAAAAAGACGGGTGGCACTTGAATCCCAGGGGGACCAATATCCTGGCGGGAAGGTTGGCTAAGGCTACTGGAGAGACTTTAAACTAGAAAGGTTGGGGGGAGGGAATCGGAATGAGGGGACTGAGAGCGAGGAGGTTAGCTCGCAAATAGATAAGGAATGTAAACAGGGTAAGAGGGAGGTTAGACGAGTGATGGAGAAGGGAAGTGCTCAGGCTGAAGGTCTGAGATGTGTCTATTTTAATGCCAGGAGTGTAGTGAATAAAGTGGATGAGCTTAGAGCGTGGATTGCTGCTTCGAATTGTGATGTGGTGGCCATTACGGAGACTTGGATGTCTCAAGGACAGGACTGGGTGCTTCAGGTGCCGGGTTTTAGATGTTTCAGGAAGGACAGGGAGGGAGGCAAGAGAGGGGGGGGAGTGGCACTGTTGATCAGGGATAGTGTCACGGCTGTAGAGAAGGTGGACGCCGTGGAGGGATTGACGACGGAGTCTCTGTGGGTGGAGGTTAGGAACAGGAAGGGGTCGGTAACTTTGCTGGGTGTTTTCTATAGGCCGCCCAATAGTAACAGAGATGTTGAGGAGCAGATGGGGAAACAGATCCTGGAGAGATGTAGGAATAACAGAGTTGTCGTGATGGGAGATTTTAATTTCCCAAACATAGATTGGAATATCCCTAGGGCTAGGGGTTTGGATGGAGAGGAGTTTGTTAGGTGTGTCCAGGAGAGTTTCCTGACACAGTATGTGGATAAGCCTACTAGAGGAGAGGCTGTACTTGATCTGGTGCTGGCTAATGAACCTGGACAGGTGGAGGATCTCTCGGTGGGTGAGCATCTTGGGGATAGCGATCATAATTCTATCTCCTTCACGATAGCATTGGAAAGAGATAGGATCAGGCAGGCTAGGAAAGTGTTTCTCTGGAGTAAAGGGAAATACAGTGTCATCAGGGAGGAAATTAGACGGGTAAATTGGAAGGAGGCATTCTTGGGGAAAAGTACCGAAGGAAAGTGGAGGATTTTCAAGGAATGTTTGTCTGGAGCTCTGCATGACAACGTTCCGATGAGACAGGGGGGTGTTGGTAGGGTACGGGAACCGTGGTGCACGAAGGTTGTGATGAACCTGGTGAATAAGAAAAGAGAGGCGTACAGAAGGTTCAGAGAGCTAGGAGGTGTTAAGGATTTAGAGGAGTATACGGGATGTAGGAAGGAGCTTAAGAAGGAAATTAGGAGAGCGAGAAGGGGTCATGAGAAGGCCTTGGCGGGTAAGATTAAGGAGAACCCCAAGGCTTTCTACAAATATGTCAAGAGTAAAAGGATGAGATGTGAAGGCATAGGACCCTTAAAAGGTGAAGGGGGAAAAGTTTGTGCGGAACCGTTAGAAATGGCGGAGCTGCTTAATGAATACTTTACCTCAGTATTCACGGTGGAAAGGGATCTGGGTGGTTGTACTGCTGGTTTGCGGTGGACAGAAAGGATCGAGCATGTGGACATAAAGAAAGAGGATGTGTTGGAACTATTGAATGGCATCAAGGTTGGTAAGTCGCCGGGACCGGATGGGATGTACCCCAGGTTACAGTGGGAGGCGAGGGAGGAGATTGCGGAGCCTTTGGCGATGATCTTTGCATCGTCGATGGAGACGGGAGAGGTTCCGGAGGATTGCAGATGTGGTCCCTATATTCAAGAAAGGGAACAGGGACAGCCCGGGAAATTACCGACCGGTGAGTCTAACCTCAGTGGTTGGTAAGTTGATGGAGAGGATCCTGAGAGACAGGATTTATGATCATCTAGAGAAGTTTAGTATGATCAAAAGTAGTCAGCACGGCTTTGTCAAGGGCAGGTCGTGCCTTACGAGCCTGGTTGAGTTCTTTGAAAATGTGACCAAACACATTGACGAAGGAAGAGCGGTGGATGTGGTCTCTATGGACTTCAGCAAGGCGTTCGATAAGGTCCCCCATGCAAGACTTCTTGAGAAAGTGAGAGGGCATGGGATCCAAGGGGCTGTTGCCTTGTGGATCCAGAACTGGCTTGCCTGCAGAAGGCAGAGAGTGGCTGTGGAGGGGTCTTTCTCTGCATGGAGGTCAGTGACCAGTGGAGTGCCCCAGGGATCTGTTCTGGGACCCTTGCTGTTTGTCATTTTCATAAATGACCTGGATGAGGAAGTGGAGGGATGGGTTGGTAGGTTTGCTGACGACACCAAGGTAGGTGGTGTTGTGGATAGTTTGGAGGGATGTCAGAAGTTGCAGCGAGACATAGATAGAATGCAAGACTGGGCGGAGAAGTGGCAGATGGACTTCAACCCGGATAAGTGTGTGGTGATCCATTTTGGCAGATCCAATGGGATGAAGCAGCAATATAATATGAAGGGTACCATTCTTAGCAGTGTAGAGGATCAGAAGGACCTTGGGGTCCGGGTCCATAGGACTCTTAAATCGGCCTCGCAGGTGGAGGATGCGGTCAAGAAGGCGTACGGCGTACTGGCCTTCATTAATCGAGGGATTGAGTTTAGGAGTCGGGAGATAATGCTGCAGCTTTATAGGACCCTGGTTAGACCCCACTTGGAGTACTGCGCGCAGTTCTGGTCACCTCATTACAGGAAAGATGTTGAAGCCATTGAAAGGGTGCAGAGGAGATTTACAAGGATGTTGCCTGGATTGGGGGGCATGCCTTATGAGGATAGAACATAGAACATAGAAAGCCACAGCACAAACAGGCCCTTCGGCCCACAAGTTGCGCCGATCACATCCCCACCTCTAGGCCTATCTATAGCCCTCAATCCCATTAAATCCCATGTACTCATCCAGAAGTCTCTTAAAAGACCCCAACGAGTTTGCCTCCACCACCACCGACGTCAGCCGATTCCACTCACCCACCACCCTCTGAGTGAAAAACTTACCCCTGACATCTCCTCTGTACCTACCCCCCAGCACCTTAAACCTGTGTCCTCTCGTAGCAACCATTTCAGCCCTTGGAAATAGCCTCTGAGAGTCTACCCTATCCAGACCTCTCAACATCTTGTAAACCTCTATCAGGTCACCTCTCATCCTTCGTCTCTCCAGGGAGAAGAGACCAAGCTCCCTCAACCTATCCTCATAAGGCATGCCCCCCAATCCAGGCAACATCCTTGTAAATCTCCTCTGCACCCTTTCAATGGCTTCAACATCTTTCCTGTAATGAGGTGACCAGAACTGCGCGCAGTACTCCAAGTGGGGTCTAACCAGGGTCCTATAAAGCTGCAGCATTATCTCCCGACTCCTAAACTCAATCCCTCGATTAATGAAGGCCAGTACGCCGTACGCCTTCTTGACCGCATCCTCCACCTGCGAGGCCGATTTAAGAGTCCTATGGACCCGGACCCCAAGGTCCTTCTGATCCTCTACACTGCTAAGAATGGTACCCTTCATATTATACTGCTGCTTCATCCCATTGGATCTGCCAAAATGGATCACCACACACTTATCCGGGTTGAAGTCCATCTGCCACTTCTCCGCCCAGTCTTGCATTCTATCTATGTCTCGCTGCAACTTCTGACATCCCTCCAAACTATCCACAACACCACCTACCTTGGTGTCGTCAGCAAACTTACCAACCCATCCCTCCACTTCCTCATCCAGGTCATTTATGAAAATGACAAACAGCAAGGGTCCCAGAACAGATCCCTGGGGCACTCCACTGGTCACTGACCTCCATGCAGAGAAAGACCCCTCCACAGCCACTCTCTGCCTTCTGCAGGCAAGCCAGTTCTGGATCCACAAGGCAACAGCCCCTTGGATCCCATGCCCTCTCACTTTCTCAAGAAGTCTTGCATGGGGGGCCTTATCGAACGCCTTGCTGAAGTCCATATAGACCACATCCACCGCTCTTCCTTCGTCAATGTGTTTGGTCACATTTTCAAAGAACTCAACCAGGCTCGTAAGGCACGACCTGCCCTTGGTTGAGGGAGCTTGGTCTCTTCTCCCTGGAGAGACGAAGGATGAGAGGTGACCTGATAGAGGTTTACAAGATGTTGAGAGGTCTGGATAGGGTAGACTCTCAGAGGCTATTTCCAAGGGCTGAAATGGTTGCTACGAGAGGACACAGGTTTAAGGTGCTGGGGGGTAGGTACAGAGGAGATGTCAGGGGTAAGTTTTTCACTCAGAGGGTGGTGGGTGAGTGGAATCGGCTGACGTCGGTGGTGGTGGAGGCAAACTCGTTGGGGTCTTTTAAGAGACTTCTGGATGAGTACATGGGATTTAATGGGATTGAGGGCTATAGATAGGCCTAGAGGTGGGGATGTGATCGGCGCAACCTGTGGGCCGAAGGGCCTGTTTGTGCTGTGGCTTTCTATGTTCTATGTCTATGTTCTACCCGGGTTATCCTTCCTCCCCTTCTTAAATAACAGGACCACATTAGCTATCCTCCAATCCTCTGGGACCTCACCTGCGTCCAGTGACGAGACAAAGATTTGCGTCAGAGGCCCAGCGATTTCATCTCTCGTCTCCCTGAGCAGCCTTGGATAGATTCCATCAGGCCCTGGGGATTTGTCAGTCTTTATATTCTCTAACAAACCTAACACTTCCTCCCTTGTAATGGAGATTTTCTCCAACGGTTCAACACTCCCCTCCGAGACACTCCCAGTCAACACATCCCTCTCCTTTGTGAATACCGACGCAAAGTATTCATTTAGGATCTCCCCTACTTCTTTGGGCTCCAAGCATAATTCCCCACTTTTGTCCCTGAGAGGTCCGATTTTTTCCCTGACAACCCTTTTGTTCCTAACGTATGAATAAAATGCCTTGGGATTCTCCTTAATCCTGTCTGCCAAGAACATTTCGTGACCCCTTTTTGCTCTTCTAATTCCCCGTTTGAGTTCTTTCCTACTTTCTTTATACTCCTAGAATCATAGAATCATAGAAACTCTACAGTGCAGAAGGAGGCCATTCGGCCCATCGAGTCTGCACCGACCACAATCCCACCCGAGCCCTACCCCCACATATTTACCCGCTAATCCCTCTAACCTACACATCCCAGGACTCTAAGGGGCAATTTTTAACCTGGCCAATCAACCTAACCCGCACATCTTTGGACTGTGGGAGGAAACCGGAGCACCCGGAGGAAACCCACGCAGACACGAGGAGAATGTGCAAACTCCACACAGACAGTGACCCGAGCCGGGAATCGAACCCGGGACCCTGGAGCTGTGAAGCAGCAGTGCTAACCACTGTGCCACCGTGCCGCTCCTCCAGAGCTCCCTCCGTTTTTTGCTGCCTGGACCTAACATACGCCTCTTTTCTTTTTGACCAGTCCCTCAATTTCCCTGGTTATCCACGGTTCCCGAATCTTACCCTTCCTATCCTTTTTTACAGGCACATGCCTGTCCTGTAGCCCTAACAACTGTTCCTTAAAAGACTCCCACATGCCAGATGTGGATTTACCCTCAAACAGCCTCTCCCAATCAACAGCTGCCAATTTCTGCCTAATCCCACTAAAGTTAGCCTTCCCCCAATCCAACACCTTACCCTTGGGACACCACTCATACTTTTCCATCACTATCCTAAAGCTAACAGAATTGTGGTCACTATTTGCCACATGTTCCCCTACCGAAACTTTGAAGGCCTGACCGGGCTCATTCCCCAGTACTAGGTCCAGTATCGCCCCCTCTCTAGTCGGGCTATCTACATAATGTTCCAAAGAACCCTCCTGTACGCATTTTACAAATTCCTCCCCATTCAGAGTCCCTGCTCTCTGCGATTTCCAGTCTATACCAGGGAAATTGAAGTCTCCCACTACAACAACCCTATTTTTCCTGCACCTATCCAGTATCTCCTGACATATCTGTTCTTCCACTTCCCTTGGGCTGTTGGGGGGCCTGTAGTACACCCCCAACATAGTGACTGCGCCCTTCCTGTTTCTAAGCTCCACCCAGAGTGACTCGTTACACGACCCCTCTGAATTGTCCTCCCTCTGCACCGCTGTAATATGCTCTCCAACTAATACTGCTACTCCCCCACCTCTTTTGGCCCCTCCTCTGTCTCGCCTAAAACACTTGTACCCCGGAATATTCAGCTGCCACATCCTTCTTATAGTGAGGTGACCAGAACTGCACACAATATTCCCTCTTTCTGGATACGCTCTTTTTGGTCCCAGAGGCAAAAAGAACACCCTCTGTGTTCTTATCCATGAAGTTGGTATCAAATATAACATGTCATTGATAGATATTTGCTTCACTGAATTGATATTGTTAAGCTATAATACACACTTACTTGTACTCAGTCGGTAAACTTTGGCACGATGTGATCCAAATTTCTGAGACTCTGCTGAACTTCTATTTTCTGGTTCCCATACTTCCGCCTCAGATTCTGTTGTTCTCGATCCTGCATCTGACACATCACCTTCTTCGCCTTCTGTGCTGTTACGATACGGCCTACGGTGCCAGTTTTCAACAGCTTGCCTCCGTAGAGCTGTACTCCGAGATATGGGATCCCTGACACACTTACTCTCTGAGTTGCGGCTTTGTTTATGATAATAGATCCTCGCAGGAGTTTGTTCAATGTGCTGCATATCTACAGATGGTGTAAAACTGTCACTATCATAGCATCGTGACACATGTGCTGCTGGTTTTGGTCTGGCGGAAACAGGAAGAACACAAAAAAGGAAAGTTAATAGATCTCCACAGCTGAAAAAATTTCATATTTAAAAATAAATTACTCATTATATTACATAAGAACATAAGAAACAGGAGCAAGAGTAGGCCATCTAGCCCCTCGAGCCTGCCCCGCCATTCAATAAGATCATGGCTGATCTGAAGTGAATTAGTTCCACTTACCCGCCTGCTCCCCATAACCCTTAATTCCCCTTCCGATCAGAAATCCATCTATCCGTGACTTAAACATATTCAACAAGGTAGCCTCCACCACTTCAGTGGGCAGAGAATTCCAGAGATTCACCACCCTCTGAGAGGGTTTATTAACCATTAGTTCTATAATTCCAAACTCTAAATATTAAATTGTGTGGACAATCCAAGTATATAAACATAGAAACTAGAAGCAGGAGGAGGCTATTCGGCCCTTCGAGCCTGTTCCGCCATTCATCTTGATCATGGCAGGTCATCAAATTCAATATCCTGATCCCCCCTTCCTCCCATATCCCTTGATCCCCTTAGCCCCAAGAGTAATATCGAATTTCTTCTTGAAATCAGACAACGTTTTGGCCTCAACTACATTCTGTGGGAGTGAATTCCACATATTCACCACCCTCTGGGTGAAGAGATTTCCTCAGTCCTAAAAGGTTTACCTTTTGTGAGATATTGTGAGCCTAGTCAAAGAGAAAAAGGAAGCATTTGTCAAAGCAAGGAGGCTGGGAACACATGAAGCAAGTGTGGAATACAAGGAAAATAGAAAGAAACTTAAGCAAGGAGTAAGAAGGGCTAAAAGGGGTCATGAAAAAGCATTGGCCAGCAGGATTAAGTAAAATCCCAAGGCTTTTTATACATATATAAAGAGCAAGAGCCTGGCCAGGGAGAGGGTTGGCCGATTCAAGGACAAGGGAGGGAATCTATGAATGGAGCCAGAGGAAATGGGTGAGGTATTAAATGAGTACTTTGCATCAGTATTCACCTTGGAGAAGGACTTATAGAGTCATAGAGTCATAGAGATTTACAGCATGGAAACAGGCCCTTCAGCCCAACTTGTCCATGCCACAATTTTTTTTAAAAGCCCCAAGCTAATCCCAATTGCCTGCATTTGGCCCATATCCATCTATACCCATCGTACCCATGTAACTGTCTAAATGCTTTTTAAAATACAAAATTGTACCCGCCTCGACTATTACTTCTGGCAGCTTGTTCCAGACACTTACCACCCTCTATGTGAAAAAATTACCCCTCTGGACACTTTTGTATCTCTCCCTTCTCACCCGTTAAAAGTCACGACCGTATCCGCTTCCATTACCTCCCCCAGCAACGGGTTCCAGGCACCCACTACTCTCTGTGTAAAAAATCTGCCTCGTACATCTCCTTTAAACCTTGCACCTCGCACCTTAAACCTATGCCCCCGAGTAATTGACTCTTCCACCCTGGAAAAAACATAGTGACTGCGCCCTTCCTGTTTCTGAGCTCCACCCACAGTGACTCGTTACACGACCCCTCTGAATTGTCCTGTAACCTGTAACAGTAACCTGTTATCTCTGGTTTGTTATCCGTGCCACGTGATAGTGAGGAGAGGAACAGGGAGAGAGAGCAATTGAACACATGGCTACAGGGATGGTGCAGGAGGGAGGGACTCAGATACCTGGACAATTGGGGCTCATTCTGGGGTAGGTGGGACCTAGAACATAGAACATAGAACATTACAGCGCAGAACAGGCCCTTCGGCCCACGATGTTGCACCGACCAGTTAAAAAAAAAAACTGTGACCCTCCAACCTAAACCAATTTCTTTTCGTCCATGAACCTATCTACGGATCTCTTAAACGCCCCCAAACTAGGCGCATTTACTACTGATGCTGGCAGGGCATTCCAATCCCTCACCACCCTCTGGGTAAAGAACCTACCCCTGACATCGGTTCTATAACTACCCCCCCTCAATTTAAAGCCATGCCCCCTCGTGCTGGATTTCTCCATCAGAGGAAAAAGGCTATCACTATCCACCCTATCTAAACCTCTAATCATCTTATATGTTTCAATAAGATCCCCTCTTAGCCGCCGCCTTTCCAGCGAAAACAATCCCAAATCCCTCAGCCTCTCCTCATAGGATCTCCCCTCCATACCAGGCAACATCCTGGTAAACCTCCTCTGCACCCTCTCCAAAGCCTCCACATCCTTCCTGTAATGTGGGGACCAGAACTGCACACAGTACTCCAAGTGCGGCCGCACCAGAGTTGTGTACAGTTGCAACATAACGCTACGACTCCTAAATTCAATCCCCCTACCAATAAACGCCAAGACACCATATGCCTTCTTAACAACCTTATCTACTTGATTCCCAACTTTCAGGGATCTATGCACACATACACCTAGATCCCTCTGCTCCTCCACACTATTCAAAGTCCTCCCGTTAGCCCTATACTCAACACATCTGTTATTCCTACCAAAGTGAATTACCTCACACTTCTCCGCATTAAACTCCATCCGCCACCTCTCGGCCCAACTTTGCAACCTGTCTAAGTCTTCCTGCAAACTACGACACCCTTCCTCACTGTCTACCACACCACCGACTTTGGTGTCATCAGCAAATTTGCTAATCCACCCAACTATACCCTCATCCAGATCATTAATAAATATTACAAACAGCAGTGGCCCCAAAACAGATCCCTGAGGTACACCACTTGTAACCGCACTCCATGATGAATATTTACTATCAACCACCACCCTCTGTTTCCTATCCGCTAGCCAATTCCTGATCCAATTTCCTAGATCACCCCCAATCCCATACATCTGCATTTTCTGCAGAAGCCTACCATGGTGAACCTTATCAAACGCCTTACTAAAATCCATATATACCACGTCCACTGCCTTGCCCCCATCCACCTCCTTGGTCACTTTCTCAAAAAACTCAATAAGGTTAGTAAGGCACGACCTACCTGCCACAAAACCATGCTGACTATCACCTATCAATTCATTACTCTCCAAATAACTATAAATCCTATCCCTTATAATTTTTTCCAACATCTTGCCGACAACAGAAGTGAGACTCACCGGTCTATAATTCCCGGGGAAGTCTCTGTTCCCCTTCTTAAACAATGGGACAACATTCGCTAACCTCCAATCTTCTGGTACTATACCAGAGGCCAACGACGACCTGAAGATCAGAGCCAGAGGCTCTGCAATCACTTCTCTTGCCTCCCAGAGAATCCTTGGATAAATCCCATCCGGACCAGGGGATTTATCTATTTTCAGACCCTCCAGAATATCCTGCACATCCTCCTTATCAACTGTAATACTGTCTATTCTACTCCCTTGCAACCCAGTGTCCTCCTCAGCTATATTCATGTCCCCTTGCGTGAACACCGAAGAGAAATATTGGTTCAATGCTTCACCAATCTCCTCCGGTTCCACACATAACTTCCCTCTGCCATCTATAACTGGCCCTAAACTTGCCCTAACCAACCTTCTGTTCTTGACATACCTATAGAACGCCTTAGGATTCTCTTTAACCCTATCCGCCAAAGTCTTCTCATGTCCCCTTTTAGCCCTTCTAAGCTCGCTCTTCAACTCCCTCTTAGCCAATCTAAAGCTTTCTAGTGCACTACCCGAGTGCTCACGTCTCATCCGAACATAAGCCTCCTTTTTCTTTTTAACCAACAAAGAAACTTTTTTGGTGCACCACGGTTCCCTAGCCCTACCAATTCCTCCTTGCCTGACAGGGACATACCTATCACAGACTCGCAGTAGCTGCTCCTTGAAAAAACTCCACATGTCGGACGTTCCCAGTCCCTGTAATCTCCTAGTCCAACCTATGTTTCCTAATTCTCTCCTAATAGCCTCATAATTACCCTTCCCCCAGCTAAAACCACTGGCCCGAGGTTCATGCCTATCCCTTTCCATCACTAAGGTGAACGTAACCGAATTGTGGTCACTATCACCAAAATGCACACCAACTTCCAAGTCTAGCACCTGGTCTGGCTCATTTCCCAGCACCAGATCCAATATAGCCTCACCTCTAGTTGGCCTGTCTACATACTGAGTCAAAAAACCTTCCTGCACGCTTTGAACAAAAACTGACCCCTCTAATGAGCTAGAGCTATAACAATTCCAGTCAATATTAGTCAAGTTAAAATCCCCCATAACAATTGCCCTATTACTTTCACTCCTAAGCAGGATTGACTCCGCAATCCTTTCCTCAACCTCTCTAGAACTTTTAGGAGGTCTATAAAAGACTCCCAACAGGGTGACCTCTCCTCTCCTATTTCTAATCTCCGCCCATACTACCTCAACAGATAAGTCCTCATCAAACCTCCTCTCTGACACTGTGATACAATCTCTGACCAATAATGCTACCCCTCCCCCTCTTCTACCTCCTTCCCTACTTCGACTAAAACATTTGAACCCCGGGACCTGCAGCATCCATTCCTGCCCCTGCTCTATCCATGTCTCTGAAATAGCCACAACATCGAAGTCCCAGGTACTGATCCACGCTGCAAGTTCACCCACTTTATTGCGAATACTCCTGGCATTGAAGTATACACATTTCAAACCCTGCTCCACCCCACCTCTGCAATGCCGTGCATTGCAGTCCCCATCCATGCATCCCTCACTTTCAGCCCCACTACTCAGGATCCTCTACAAACGGGATGGTCTCCACCTGAACCAGAGGGGTAACAATATCATGGGGGGGGAAATTTGCTAATGCTCTTCGAGAGGGTTTAAACTAATTCAGCAGGGGAATGGGAACCTGAATTGTAGATCCAGTGTACAGGAGGCTGAGAGTAGTGAGGTCATGGATAAGGTTTCAGCGTCGCAGGAGTGTACTGGCAGGCAGGAAGGTGGTTTGAAGTGTGTATACTTCAATGCCAGAAGCATCCAGAATAAGGTGGGTGAGCTTGCAGCATGGGTTGGTACCTGGGATTTCGATGTTGTGGCCATCTCGGAGACATGGATAGAGCAGGGACAGGAATGGTTGTTGCAGGTTCCGGGGTTTAGATGTTTCAGTAAGAGCAGGGAAGGTGGTAAAAGAGGGGGAGGTGTGGCATTGTTAGTCAAGGACAGTATTACGGTAGCAGAAATGACGTTTGATGAGAACTCGTCTACTTAGGTAGTATGGGCTGAGGTTAGAAACAGGAAAGGAGAGGTCACCCTGTTGGGAGTTTTCTATAGGCCTCCGAAAAGTTCCAGAGGTGTAGAGGAAAGGATTGCAAAGATGATTCTGGATCGGAGCGAAAGTAACAGGGTAGTTGTTATGCGGGACTATAACTTTGCAAATATTGACTGGAAAAGCTATAGTTCGAGCACTTTACATGGGTCAGTTTTTGTCCAATGTGTGCAGGAAGGCTTCCTGACACAGTATGTAGATAGGCCAACAAGAGGCGAGGCCACATTGGATTTGGTACTGGGTAATGAATCAGACCAGGTCTTAGATTTGGAGGTAGGGGAGCACTTTGGTGATAGTGACCACAATTCGGTTACATTTACTTTAGCAATGGAAAGGAATAGGTATCATAGAAGAAATCATAGAAACCCTACAGTACAGAAAGAGGCCATTCGGCCCATCGAGTCTGCACCGACCACAATCCCACCCAGGCCCTACCCCCATATCGCTCCATATTTTACCCGCTAATCCCTCTAATCTACGCATCCCAGGACACTAAGGGGCAATTTTAGTATGGCCAATCAACCTATCCCGCACATCTTTGGACTGTGGGAGGAAACCGGAGCACCCGGAGGAAACCCACGCAGACACGAGGAGAATGTGCAAACTCCACACAGACAGTGACCCGAGCCGGGAATCGAACCCAGGTCCCTGGAGCTGTGAAGCAGCAGTGCTAACCACTGTGCTACCGTGCCATACCGTACCGTATATACCGAAGGGCAAGAGTTATAGCTGGGGGAAAGGAAATTATGATGCGATTAGGTGAGATTTAGGATGCATAGGTTGGGGAAGGAAACTGCAGGGGATGGGCACAATTGAAATGTGGAGCTTGTTCAAGGAACAGCTACTGGGTGTCCTTTATAAGTATGTACCAGTCAGGCAGGGAGGAAGTGGTCGAGTGAGGGAACCGTGGTTTACTAAAGAAGTTGAATCTCTTGTGAAGAGGAAGAAGGAGACTTATGTAAAGATGAGACGTGAAGGCTCAGTTAGGGCGCTTGAGAGTTACAAGTTAGCCAGGAAGGACCTAAAGAGAGAGCTAAGAAGAGCCAGGAGGGGACATGAGAAGTCTTTGGCAGGTAGGATCAAGGAAAACCCTAAAGCCTCCTCTAGGTATGTCAGGAATAAAAGAATGACCAGGGTAAGATTAGGGCCAGTCAAGGACAGAAGTGGGAAGTTGTGCGTGGAGCCTGAACAGATAGGAGAGGCGCTAAATGAATATTTTTAGTCAGTATTCACGCAGGAAAAAGACAACGTTGTCGAGGAGAATACTGAAATACAGGGTATTGGACTAGATGGGATTGAGGTTAATAAGGAGGAGGTGTTAGCAATTCTGGAAAGTGTGAAAATAGATAAGTCCCCTGGGCCGGATGGGATTTATCCCAGGATTCTCTGGGAGGCTCGGGAGGAGATTGCAGAGAACATAAGAACATAAGAAATAGGAGCAGGAGTAGGCCATCTAGCCCCTCGAGCCTGCCCCGCCATTCAATAAGATCATGGCTGATCTGACGTGGATCAGTACCACTTACCCGCCTGATCCCCATAACCCTTAATTCCCTTACCGATCAGGAATCCATCCATCCGCGCTTTAAACATATTCAGCGAGGTAGCCTCCACCACCTCAGTGGGCAGAGAATTCCAGAGATTCACCACCCTCTGGGAGAAGAAGTTCCTCCTCAACTCTGTCTTAAACCGACCCCCCTTTATTTTGAGGCTGTGTCCTCTAGTTTTAACTTCCTTACTAAGTGGAAAGAATCTCTCCGCCTCCACCCGATCCAGCCCCCGCATTATCTTATAAGTCTCCATAAGATCCCCCCTCATCCTTCTAAACTCCAACGAGTACAAACCCAATCTCCTCAGCCTCTCCTCATAATCCAAACCCCTCATCTCCGGTATCAACCTGGTGAACCTTCTCTGCACTCCCTCCAATGCCAATATATCCTTCCTCATATAAGGGGACCAATACTGCACACAGTATTTCAGCTGCAGCCTCACCAATGCCCTGTACAGGTGCATCAAGACATCCCTGCTTTTATATTCTATCCCCCTTGCGATATAGGCCAACATCCCATTTGCCTTCTTGATCACCTGTTGTACCTGCATACTGGGCTTTTGCGTCTCATGCACAAGGACCCCCAGGTCCCTTTGCACGGTAGCATGTTTTAATTTGTTTCCATTGAGATAGTAATCCCATTTGTTATTATTTCCTCCAAAGTGTATAACCTCGCATTTATCAACGTTATACTCCATTTGCCATATCCTCGCCCACTCACTCAGCCTGTCCAAATCTCTCTGCAGGTCTTCTCCGTCCTCCACACGATTCACTTTTCCACTTATCTTTGTGTCGTCTGCAAACTTCGTTACCCTACACTCCATCCCCTCCTCCAGATCATCTATATAAATGGTAAACAGTTGCGGCCCGAGTACCGATCCCTGCGGCACACCACTAGTTACCTTCCTCCAACTGGAAAAACACCCATTTATTCCGACTCTTTGCTTCCTGTCAGATAGCCAGTCCCCAATCCACTTTAACACACTACCCCCAACTCCGTGTGCCCTAATCTTCTTCAGCAGCCTTTTATGGGGCACCTTATCAAACGCCTTTTGGAAATCCAAAAACACCGCATCCACCGGTTCTCCTCCATCAACCGCCCCAGAGCCTTTGGCTTTGATTTTTATGTCGTCATTGTCTACAGGAATAGTGTCAGAAGACTGGAGGATCGCAGATGTTGTCCCCTTGTTCAAGAAGGGGAGTAGAGACAACCCTGGTAATTATAGACCAGTGAGCCTTACTTCTGTTGTGGGCAAAGTTTTGGAAAGGATGATAAGAGATAGGATTTATAATCATCTAGAAAGGAATAATTTGATTAGGGATAGTCAACACGGTTTTGTGAAGGGTAGGTCGTGCCTCACAAACCTTATTGAGTTCTTTGAGAAGGTGACCAAAGAGGTGGATGAGGGTAAAGCAGTTTCAGTAAAGCGTTTGATAAGGTTCCCCACGGTAAGCTATTGCAAAAGATATGGAGGCATGGGATTGAGGGTGATTTAGCGGTTTGGATCAGGAATTGGCTAGCTGTATGAAGACAGAGGGTGGTGTTTGATGGGAAATGTTCATCCTGGAGTTCAGTTACTAGTGGTGTATCGCAAGGATCTGTTTTGGGGCCACTGCTGTTTGTCATTTTTATTAATGACCTGGATGAGGGTGTGGAAGGATGGGTTAGTAAATTTGCAGATGACACTAAAGTCGGTGGAGTTGTGGACAGTGCGGAAGGTTGTTGCAGGTTACAGAGGGACATAGATAAGCTGCAGTGCTGGGCTGAGAGGTGGCAAATGGAGTTCAATGCAGAAAAGTGTGGTGATTCACTTTGGAAGGAGTAACAGGATTACAGAGTACTGGGCTAATGGTAAGATACTTGGTAGTGTGGATGAACAGAGAGATCTCGGTGTCCATGTGCATAGATCCCTGAAAGTTGGCACCCAGGTTGATATGGTTGTTAAGAACGCATACGGTATGTTAGCTTTTATTGGTAGTGGGATTGGGTTTCGGAGCCATGAGGTCATGTTGTAACTGTACAAAACTCTGGTGCGGCCATACTTGGAGCATTGCGTACAGTTCTGGTCGCCGCATTATAGGAAGGATAGAACATAGAACAGTACAGCAAAGAACAGGCCCTTCGGCCCACGATGTTGTGCCGAGCTTTATCTGAAACCAAGATCAAGATTAGGATGTGGAAGCATTGGAAAGGGTGCAGAGGAGATTTAATAGGATGTTGCCTGGTATGTGGGAAGGTCTTATGAGGAACGGCTGAGGGACTTGAGGTTGTTTTCGTTAGAGAGAAGAAAGTTAAGAGGTGACTTAATAGAGGCATACAAGATGATCAGAGGATTAGATAGGGTGGACAGTGAGAGCCTTTTTCCTCGGATGGTGATGGCTAACACGAGGGGACATAGCTTTAAATTGAGGAGTGATAGATATAGAACATAGAACATAGAACATAGAACATTACAGCGCAGAACAGGCCCTTCGGCCCACGATGTTGCACCGACCAGTTAAAAAAAAACTGTGACCCTCCAACCTAAACCAATTTCTTTTCGTCCATGAACCTATCTACGGATCTCTTAAACGCCCCCAAACTAGGCGCATTTACTACTGATGCTGGCAGGGCATTCCAATCCCTCACCACCCTCTGGGTAAAGAACCTACCCCTGACATCGGTTCTATAACTACCCCCCCTCAATTTAAAGCCATGCCCCCTCGTGCTGGATTTCTCCATCAGAGGAAAAAGGCTATCACTATCCACCCTATCTAAACCTCTAATCATCTTATATGTTTCAATAAGATCCCCTCTTAGCCGCCGCCTTTCCAGCGAAAACAATCCCAAATCCCTCAGCCTCTCCTCATAGGATCTCCCCTCCATACCAGGCAACATCCTGGTAAACCTCCTCTGCACCCTCTCCAAAGCCTCCACATCCTTCCTGTAATGTGGGGACCAGAACTGCACACAGTACTCCAAGTGCGGCCGCACCAGAGTTGTGTACAGTTGCAACATAACGCTACGACTCCTAAATTCAATCCCCCTACCAATAAACGCCAAGACACCATATGCCTTCTTAACAACCTTATCTACTTGATTCCCAACTTTCAGGGATCTATGCACACATACACCTAGATCCCTCTGCTCCTCCACACTATTCAAAGTCCTCCCGTTAGCCCTATACTCAACACATCTGTTATTCCTACCAAAGTGAATTACCTCACACTTCTCCGCATTAAACTCCATCCGCCACCTCTCGGCCCAACTTTGCAACCTGTCTAAGTCTTCCTGCAAACTACGACACCCTTCCTCACTGTCTACCACACCACCGACTTTGGTGTCATCAGCAAATTTGCTAATCCACCCAACTATACCCTCATCCAGATCATTAATAAATATTACAAACAGCAGTGGCCCCAAAACAGATCCCTGAGGTACACCACTTGTAACCGCACTCCATGATGAATATTTACTATCAACCACCACCCTCTGTTTCCTATCCGCTAGCCAATTCCTGATCCAATTTCCTAGATCACCCCCAATCCCATACATCTGCATTTTCTGCAGAAGCCTACCATGGTGAACCTTATCAAACGCCTTACTAAAATCCATATATACCACGTCCACTGCCTTGCCCCCATCCACCTCCTTGGTCACTTTCTCAAAAAACTCAATAAGGTTAGTAAGGCACGACCTACCTGCCACAAAACCATGCTGACTATCACCTATCAATTCATTACTCTCCAAATAACTATAAATCCTATCCCTTATAATTTTTTCCAACATCTTGCCGACAACAGAAGTGAGACTCACCGGTCTATAATTCCCGGGGAAGTCTCTGTTCCCCTTCTTAAACAATGGGACAACATTCGCTAACCTCCAATCTTCTGGTACTATACCAGAGGCCAACGACGACCTGAAGATCAGAGCCAGAGGCTCTGCAATCACTTCTCTTGCCTCCCAGAGAATCCTTGGATAAATCCCATCCGGACCAGGGGATTTATCTATTTTCAGACCCTCCAGAATATCCTGCACATCCTCCTTATCAACTGTAATACTGTCTATTCTACTCCCTTGCAACCCAGTGTCCTCCTCAGCTATATTCATGTCCCCTTGCGTGAACACCGAAGAGAAATATTGGTTCAATGCTTCACCAATCTCCTCCGGTTCCACACATAACTTCCCTCTGCCATCTATAACTGGCCCTAAACTTGCCCTAACCAACCTTCTGTTCTTGACATACCTATAGAACGCCTTAGGATTCTCTTTAACCCTATCCGCCAAAGTCTTCTCATGTCCCCTTTTAGCCCTTCTAAGCTCGCTCTTCAACTCCCTCTTAGCCAATCTAAACCTTTCTAGTGCACTACCCGAGTGCTCACGTCTCATCCGAACATAAGCCTCCTTTTTCTTTTTAACCAACAAAGAAACTTTTTTGGTGCACCACGGTTCCCTAGCCCTACCAATTCCTCCTTGCCTGACAGGGACATACCTATCACAGACTCGCAGTAGCTGCTCCTTGAAAAAACTCCACATGTCGGACGTTCCCAGTCCCTGTAATCTCCTAGTCCAACCTATGTTTCCTAATTCTCTCCTAATAGCCTCATAATTACCCTTCCCCCAGCTAAAAAGAGGTAGGTTCTTTACTCAGAGAGTACTAAGGGCATAGAACATTACAGCGCAGTACAGGCCCTTCAGCCCTCGATGTTGCGCCAACCAGTGAAACCAATCTAAAGCCCATCTAACCTACACTATGCCAATATCATCCATATGTTTATCCAATGACCATTTGAATGCCCTTAATGTTGGTGAGTCCACTACTGCTGCAGGCAGGGCATTCCACGCCCTTACTACTCTCTGAGTGAAGAACCTACCTCTGACATCTGTCCTATATCTATCACCCCTCAATTTAAAGCTATGTCCCCTCGCTATCACCATCCGAGGAAAAAGGCTCTCACTATCCACCCTATCTAATCCCCATTTGGATGAGAATGTAGGAGGCATGGTTAGTAAGTTTGCAGATGACACCAAGATTGGTGGCATAGTGGACCAACAGAGTTGAGGAGGAACTTCTTCTCCCAGAGGGTGGTGAATCTCTGGAATTCTCTGCCCACTGAGGTGGTGGAGGCTACCTCGCTGAATATGTTTAAAGCGCGGATGGATGGATTCCTGATCGGTAAGGGAATTAAGGGTTATGGGGACCAGGCGGGTAAGTGGTACTGATCCACGTCAGATCAGCCATGATCTTATTGAATGGCGGGGCAGGCTCGAGGGGCTAGATGGCCTACTCCTGCTCCTATTTCTTATGTTCTTATGTTCTTATGAAGAAAGTTATCTCCAATTGCAACGGGATCTTGATCAATAGGGCCAGTGGGCTGACGAATGGCAGATGGAGTTTACTTTAGACAAATGCGAGGTGATGCATTTTGGGAGATTGAACCAGGGGCAGCACTTACTCAGTTAATGGTAGGGCGTTGGAGAGAGTTACAGAACAAAGAGATCTCGGGGTACATGTTCATAGTTCCTTGAAAGTGGAGTCACAGGTGGACAGACTGGTGAATAAGGCATTCGTCATGCTTAGTTTCATCGGTCAGAACATTGAATACAGGAGTTGGAATATCTTGTTGAAGTTGTACAGGACATTGGTAAGGCCACACTTGGAATACTGTGTACAATTCTGGTCACCCTATTCTAGAAAGAATATTATTAAACTAGAAAGAGTGCAGAAAAGATTTACGGGATGCTACCGGGACTTGATGGGTTGAGTTATAAGGAGAGGCTGGATAGACTGGGACTTTTTTCTCGGGAGCGTAAGAGGCTGAGGGGTGATCTCATAGAGGTCTATAAAATAATGAGGGGTACATGTCAGCTTGATGGGGCATCTTGTCAACTACATGAATAGGACGGGAATAGAGGGAGATGGTCCCTGGAAGGGTCGGGGGTTTTAGTTCAGTCGGGCAGCATTGTAGATGCAGGCCTGGAGGGCCGAATGGCCTGTTCCTGTGCTGTAATTTTCTTTGTTCTTTTGTTCTTTATCCTCAAACTATGACCTGGTGTTCTGGACTCCCCCAACATTGGGAACATTCTTTCTGAATCTACCCTGTCTAATCCTGTTAGAATTTTATTACTTTGTATGAGATATCCTCTCACTCTTCTAAATTCCAGTGAATATGACCTTAACCTACTTAGTCTCTCCTCATATGACAAACCTGCCATCTCAGGAATCAGCCTGGTAAACCTTCGCTGTACTCCCTCTATAGCCAAGACATCGTTCCTCAGATAAGGACACCAAAACTGCACACAATACGCCAGGTGTGGCCTCACCAACGCCATAGAACCATAGAAAATTACAGCTCAGAAACAGGCCTTTTGGCCCTTCTTGTCTGTGCCGAACGATTTTTTGCCTAGTCCCAATGACCTGCACTTGGACCATATCCCTGCACACCCCTCTCATCCATGAACCCGTCCAAGTTTTTCTTAAATGTTAAAAGTGGAATATCTCCACTCAGAGCATTTACCACTTTATCCGGCAGCTCATTCCACACTCCCACCACTCTCTGCGTGAAGAAGCCCCCCCCTAATATTCCCTTTAAACTTTTCTCCTTTCACCCTTAGCCCATGCCGTCTGGTTTTTTTCTCCCCTAGCCTCAGTGGAAAAAGCCTGCTTGCATTCACTCTATCTATACCCATCAAAATCTTATACACCTCTATCAAATCTCCCCTCAATCTTCTACGCTCCAGGGAATAAAGTCCCAACCTATTCAATCTCTCTCTGTAACTCAGCTTCTCAAGTCCCGGCAACATCCTTGTGAACCTTCTCTGCACTCTTTCAACCTTATTTACATCCTTCCTGTAACTAGGTGACCAAAACTGTACACAATACTCCAAATCCGGCCTCACCAATGCCTTATATAACCTTACCATAACACTCCAACTTTTATACTCGATACTCCGATTTATAAAGGCCAATGTACCAAAGGCACTCTTTACGACCCTATCCACCTGTGACGTCACTTTTAGGGAATTCTGTACCTGTATTCCCAGATCCCTCTGTTCAACTGCACTCTTCAGAGTCCTACCATTTACCCTGTACGTTCTACTTTGGTTTGTCCTTCCAAAGTGCAATATCTCACACTTGTCTGCGTTAAATTCCATTTGCCATTTTTCAGCCCATTTTTCTAGTTGGTCCAAATCCCTCTGCAAGCTTTGAAAACCTTCCTCACTGTCCACTACACCTCCAATCTTTGTATCATCAGCAAACTTGCTGATCCAATTTACCACATTATCATCCAGATCATTGATATAGATGACAAACAACAATGGACCCAACACCGATCCCTGCGGCACACCAGTAGTCACAGGCCTCCACTCAGAGAAGCAATCCTCCACAACCACTCTCTGGCTTCTTCCATTGAGCCAGTGTCTAATCCAATTTACTACCTCCCCATGTATACCTAGCGACTGAACCTTGCTAACTAACCTCCCATGAGGGACCTTGTCAAAGGCCTTGCTGAAATCCAGGTAGACAACATCCACCACCTTCCCTTCATCCACTTTCCTGGTAACCTCCTCGAAAAACTCTAATAGATTGGTCAAACATGACCTACCACGCACAAAGCCATGTTGACTCTCCCTAATAAGTCCCTGTCTATCCAAATATTTGTAGATCCTATCCCTTATCACACCTTCCAATAACTTGCCCACCACCGACGTCAAACTTACTGGCCGATAATTTCCCGGATTTCTTTTGGAACCTTTTTTAAACAACGGAACAACATGAGCCACCCTCCAATCATCCGGCACCTCCCCCGTGAATACTGACATTTTAAATATGTCTGCCAGGGCCCCTGCACGTTCAACACAAGCTTCCCTCAAGGTCCGTGGGAATACCCTGTCCGGTCCTGGGGATTTATCCACTCTGATTTGCCTCAAGACAGCGAGCACCTCCTCCCCTTTAATCTGTAAAGCTTCCATGGCCTCCCTACCAGTTTGCCCTATTTCCGTAGACTCCATGCCCGTTTCCTCAGTAATTACGGATGCAAAAAAAACCATTTAGTATCTCCCCCATCTCTTTTGGTTCCATACACAGTCTACCACTCTGGTCTTCAAGAGGACCAATTTTATCCCTCACTATCCTTTTGCTCCTAACATACCTACAGAAGCTCTTTGGATTTTCCTTCACTCTGTCTGCCAAAGCAACCTCATGTCTTCTTTTAGCCCTCCTGATTTCCCTCTTAAGTAGCTTCTTGCACTTTTTATACTCCTCGAGCATCTGATCTGTTCCTTGCGGCCTGTACATTTCATACAACTCTCTCTTCCTCTTAATCAGTGTTACAATCTCCCTCGAGAACCAAGGTTCCTTATTCCGATTTACTTTGCCTTTAATCCTGACAGGAACATACAAACTCTGCACTCTCAAAATTTCTCCTTTGAAGGCCTCCCACTTTCCATTTACATCCTTACCAGAGAACAGCCTGTGCCAATCCACACTTCCCAGATCCCTTCTCATTTCATCAAATTTGGCCTTTTTCCAGTTCAGAACTTCAACCCGAGGACCAGATCTATCCTTATCCACGGTCAGGTTGAAACTAATGGCATTATGATCACTGGATCCAAAGTGTTCCCTCACACTCACATCCATCACCTGCCCTAACTCATTTCCCAATAGGAGATCCAATATCGCATCCTCTCTAGTTGGCACCTCTATATACTGATGTAGAAAATTCTCCTGAACACATTTTACAAACTCTACCCCGTCTAAACCTTTAACAGTATGCGAGTCCCAATCTATATGTGGAAAATTAAAATCCCCTACTATCACAACTTTGTGGGCTGACGAATGGCAGATGGAGTTTAATTTAGACAAATGCGATTTGATGCATTTTGGTAGATTGAACCAGGGCAGGACTTACTCAGTTAATGGTAGGGCGTTGGGGAGAGTTACAGAACAAAGAGATCTAAGGGTACATGTTTATAACTCCTTGAAAGTGGAGTCACAGGTGGACAGAGTGGTAAGAAGGCATTCAGCATGCTTGGTTTCATTGGTCAGAACATTGAATACAGGAGTTGGAATGTCCTGTTGAAGTTGTACAAGACATTGGTCAGGCCACACTTGGAATACTGTGTGCAGTTCTGGTCATCCCTTATAAAAGGGATGTTGTCAAACTGGAAAGAGTGCAGAGGAGATTTACTATGGTGCTACCGGGACTTGATGGATTGAGTTATGGGGAGAGGTTGGATATACTGGGACTTTTTTCTCTGGAGTGTAAGAGGCTGAGGGGTGATCTTATCGAGGTCTATAAAATAATGAGGGGCACAGATCAGCTAGTCAATATCTTTTCCCAACGGTAGGAGTCTAAAACTAGAGGGCATAGGTTTAAGGTGAGAGGAGAGAGATACAAAAGTGTCCAGAGGGGTAATTTTTTCACAAGAGGGCGGTGAGTGTCTGGAACAAGCTGCCACAGGTAGTAGTCGAGGCAGGTACAATTTTGTCTTTTAAAAAGCATTCAGATAGTTACATGGGTACGATGGGTATAGAGGGATACGGGCCAAATGCGGGCAATTGGGATTAGCATAGGGGTTTTTTTTAACAAAGGGCGGCATGGACAAGTTGGGCCGAAGAGCCTGTTTCCATGCTGTAAACCTCTATGACTATGACTAGGGGACACAGGTTTAAGGTGCGAGGGGCAAGGTTTAAGGGAGATGTACGAGGCAGATTTTTTACACAGACAGCAGTGGGTGCCTGGAACACGTTAGAACATAGAACATAGAACATTACAGCGCAGAACAGGCCCTTCGGCCCACGATGTTGCACCGACCAGATAAAAAAAAACTGTGACCCTCCAACCTAAACCAATTTCTTTTCGTCCATGAACCTATCTACGGATCTCTTAAACGCCCCCAAACTAGGCGCATTTACAACTGATGCTGGCAGGGCATTCCAATCCCTCACCACCCTCTGGGTAAAGAACCTACCCCTGACATCGGTTCTATAACTACCCCCCCTCAATTTAAAGCCATGCCCCCTCGTGCTGGATTTCTCCATCAGAGGAAAAAGGCTATCACTATCCACCCTATCTAAACCTCTAATCATCTTATATGTTTCAATAAGATCCCCTCTTAGCCGCCGCCTTTCCAGCGAAAACAATCCCAAATCCCTCAGCCTCTCCTCATAGGATCTCCCCTCCATACCAGGCAACATCCTGGTAAACCTCCTCTGCACCCTCTCCAAAGCCTCCACATCCTTCCTGTAATGTGGGGACCAGAACTGCACACAGTACTCCAAGTGCGGCCGCACCAGAGTTGTGTACAGTTGCAACATAACGCTACGACTCCTAAATTCAATCCCCCTACCAATAAACGCCAAGACACCATATGCCTTCTTAACAACCTTATCTACTTGATTCCCAACTTTCAGGGATCTATGCACACATACACCTAGATCCCTCTGCTCCTCCACACTATTCAAAGTCCTCCCGTTAGCCCTATACTCAACACATCTGTTATTCCTACCAAAGTGAATTACCTCACACTTCTCCGCATTAAACTCCATCCGCCACCTCTCGGCCCAACTTTGCAACCTGTCTAAGTCTTCCTGCAAACTACGACACCCTTCCTCACTGTCTACCACACCACCGACTTTGGTGTCATCAGCAAATTTGCTAATCCACCCAACTATACCCTCATCCAGATCATTAATAAATATTACAAACAGCAGTGGCCCCAAAACAGATCCCTGAGGTACACCACTTGTAACCGCACTCCATGATGAATATTTACTATCAACCACCACCCTCTGTTTCCTATCCGCTAGCCAATTCCTGATCCAATTTCCTAGATCACCCCCAATCCCATACATCTGCATTTTCTGCAGAAGCCTACCATGGTGAACCTTATCAAACGCCTTACTAAAATCCATATATACCACGTCCACTGCCTTGCCCCCATCCACCTCCTTGGTCACTTTCTCAAAAAACTCAATAAGGTTAGTAAGGCACGACCTACCTGCCACAAAACCATGCTGACTATCACCTATCAATTCATTACTCTCCAAATAACTATAAATCCTATCCCTTATAATTTTTTCCAACATCTTGCCGACAACAGAAGTGAGACTCACCGGTCTATAATTCCCGGGGAAGTCTCTGTTCCCCTTCTTAAACAATGGGACAACATTCGCTAACCTCCAATCTTCTGGTACTATACCAGAGGCCAACGACGACCTGAAGATCAGAGCCAGAGGCTCTGCAATCACTTCTCTTGCCTCCCAGAGAATCCTTGGATAAATCCCATCCGGACCAGGGGATTTATCTATTTTCAGACCCTCCAGAATATCCTGCACATCCTCCTTATCAACTGTAATACTGTCTATTCTACTCCCCTGCAACCCAGTGTCCTCCTCAGCTATATTCATGTCCCCTTGCGTGAACACCGAAGAGAAATATTGGTTCAATGCTTCACCAATCTCCTCCGGTTCCACACATAACTTCCCTCTGCCATCTATAACTGGCCCTAAACTTGCCCTAACCAACCTTCTGTTCTTGACATACCTATAGAACGCCTTAGGATTCTCTTTAACCCTATCCGCCAAAGTCTTCTCATGTCCCCTTTTAGCCCTTCTAAGCTCGCTCTTCAACTCCCTCTTAGCCAATCTAAAGCTTTCTAGTGCACTACCCGAGTGCTCACGTCTCATCCGAACATAAGCCTCCTTTTTCTTTTTAACCAACAAAGAAACTTTTTTGGTGCACCACGGTTCCCTAGCCCTACCAATTCCTCCTTGCCTGACAGGGACATACCTATCACAGACTCGCAGTAGCTGCTCCTTGAAAAAACTCCACATGTCGGACGTTCCCAGTCCCTGTAATCTCCTAGTCCAACCTATGTTTCCTAATTCTCTCCTAATAGCCTCATAATTACCCTTCCCCCAGCTAAAACCACTGGCCCGAGGTTCATGCCTATCCCTTTCCATCACTAAGGTGAACGTAACCGAATTGTGGTCACTATCACCAAAATGCACACCAACCTCCAAGTCTAGCACCTGGTCTGGCTCATTTCCCAGCACCAGATCCAATATAGCCTCACCTCTAGTTGGCCTGTCTACATACTGAGTCAAAAAACCTTCCTGCACGCTTTGAACAAAAACTGACCCCTCTAACGAGCTAGAGCTATAACAATTCCAGTCAATATTAGTCAAGTTAAAATCCCCCATAACAATTGCCCTATTACTTTCACTCCTAAGCAGGATTGACTCCGCAATCCTTTCCTCAACCTCTCTAGAACTTTTAGGAGGTCTATAAAAGACTCCCAACAGGGTGACCTCTCCTCTCCTATTTCTAATCTCCGCCCATACTACCTCAACAGATAAGTCCTCATCAAACCTCCACTTCCACCACCTCACGTTGCCGGGGAGGTGGTGGAAGTGGATACAGTAGTGACTTTTAAGGGGCGTCTTGATAAATACATGAATAGGATGGGAATAGAGGGATATGGTCCCTGGAAGGGTCGGGGTTTTTAGTTAAGTTGGGCAGCATGGTTGGTGCAGGCTTGGAGGGCTGAAGGTCTTGTTCCTGTGCTGTAATTTTCTTTGTTCTTTGATTTGATTTATAATATCACATGTATTAGCATACAGTCAAAAGTATTGTTTCTTGTGCGCTATACAAAGCATACTGTTCATGGAAAAGGAAATGAGAGAGTGCATCATAGCTAGGGTGTAGAGAAAGATCAACTTAGTGCGAGGTAGATCCATTCAAAAGTCTGATGGCAGCAGGGAAGAAGCTGTTCTTGAGTCAGTTGGTACGTGACCTCAGACTTTTGTATCTTTGTCCCGAGGGAAGAAGGTGGAAGAGAGAATGTCCGGGATGCGTGGGGTCCTTAATTATGCTGGCTGCTTTGCCAAGGCAGCAGGAAGTGTAGACAGAGTCAATGGATGGGAGGTTGGTTTGCGTGATGGATTGGGCTACATTCATGACCTTTTGTAGTTTCTTGCGATCTTGGGCAGAACAGGAGCCATACCAAGATGTTTTACAACCAGAAAGGTTGCTTTCTATGGTGCATCTGTAAAAGTTGGTGAGAGTCATAACTGATTATGCCAAATTTCTTTAGTCTTCTGAGAAAGTAGAGGCATTGGCGGGCTTTCATAACTATAGTGTCGGCATGGGGGGACCTGGGCAAGTTGTTGGTGATCCGGACACCTAAAAACCTGAAGCTCTCGACCGTTCTGTTTCATCCCCCTTGATGTAGGCAGGGGCATGTTCTCCTTTACGCTTCCTGAAGTCGATGACAATCTCCTTCATTTTGTTGACATTGAGGGAGAGGTTATTGTTGCCGCACCAGTTCACCAGATTCTCTATCTCATTCCTGTACCCTGTCTCATCATTTGAGATCTGACCCACTATGCTGGCGTCGTCAGCAAACTTGAAAATCGAATTGGAGGGGAATTTGGCCACACAATCAGGTGTATAAGGAGTATAACACGGGGCTGAGAACACAGCCTTGTGGGGCACCAGTGTTGAAGATGATCGTGGAGGAGGTGTTGCATATCCTTACTGATTGGGGTCTGTGGGTTCGGAAGTTCAGGATTCAGTTGCAGAGGGAGGAGTCGAGGCCCAGGCCATGGAGATTGGAGATGAGTTTCGTGGGAATAATGGTGTTGAAGGCTGAGCTGTAGTCAATAAATAGGAATCTGACATTGGTGTCTTTGTTATCTAGGTGTTCCAGGGTTGAGTGCAGGGCCAGGGAAATGGCGTCTGCTGTGGACCTGTTGGGGTGGTAGGCAAATGGTCATTGATCCAGGTAGCCCGGGAGGCTGGAATTGATTTGTGCCATGACTAGCCTTTTGAAGCACTACATAATGATGGATGTCAGAGCCACCGGCCGATAGTCATTAAGGCACGCTGCTTGGTTTTTCTTAGGTACCAGGATGATGGTCGTCTTCTTAAAGCAGATAGGGACCTCCGATTGTCGTAAAGAGAGGTTGAAGATGTCTGCGAATACCCCTGCCAGCTGATCCGCACAGGATCTGAGTGCTCATCTGGGTACCCCATCCAGACCAGTCACTTTTCGTGCGTTGACCTTCGAGAAAGCTGCTCTGACATCTGCAATGGTGACCTCAGATACAGGTTCATCCAGGGCTTCCAGGGTGAAGGGCATGCTCTCACTGACCTCTTGCTCAAAACGGGCATAGAATGCTTTGAGCTCATCAGGGAGGGGTGCGTTGGAGCGGGCAATTTTACATGCCTTCATCTTGTAGCCTGCTATGTCTTGCAGACCTTGCCATAGTCAGTGAGGGTCGGTGTGGCTAGCCTGGGACTCTAGCTTGGTCCGTTACCGTATTAAGAACATAAGAACATAAGAAATAGGAGCAGGAGTAGGCCATCTAGCCCCTCGAGCCTGCCCCGCCATTCAATAAGATCATGGCTGATCTGACGTGGATCAGTACCACTTACCCGCCTGATCCCCATAACCCTTAATTCCCTTACCGATCAGGAATCCATCCATCCGCGCTTTAAACATATTCAGCGAGGTAGCCTCCACCACCTCAGTGGGCAGAGAATTCCAGAGATTCACCACCCTCTGGGAGAAGAAGTTCCTCCTCAACTCTGTCTTAAACCAACCCCCCTTTATTTTGAGGCTGTGTCCTCTAGTTTTAACTTCCTTACTAAGTGGAAAGAATCTCTCCGCCTCCACCCTATCCAGCCCCCGCATTATCTTATAAGTCTCCATAAGATCCCCCCTCATCCTTCTAAACTCCAACGAGTACAAACCCAATCTCCTCAGCCTCTCCTCATAATCCAAACCCCTCATCTCCGGTATCAACCTGGTGAACCTTCTCTGCACTCCCTCCAATGCCAATATATCCTTCCTCATATAAGGGGACCAATACTGCACACAGTATTCCAGCTGCGGCCTCACCAATGCCCTGTACAGGTGCATCAAGACATCCCTACTTTTATATTCTATCCCCCTCGCAATATAGGCCAACATCCCATTTGCCTTCTTGATCACCTGTTGTACCTGCAGACTGGGCTTTTGCGTCTCATGCACAAGGACCCCCAGGTCCCTTTGCACGGTAGCATGATTTAATTTGTTTCCATTGAGATAGTAATCCCATTTGTTATTATTTCCTCCAAAGTGTATAACCTCGCATTTATCAACGTTATACTCCATTTGCCATATCCTCGCCCACTCACTCAGCCTGTCCAAATCTCTCTGCAGATCTTCTCCATCCTCCACACGATTCACTTTTCCACTTATCTTTGTGTCGTCTGCAAACTTCGTTACCCTACACTCCGTCCCCTCCTCCAGATCATCTATATAAATGGTAAACAGTTGCGGCCCGAGTACCGATCCCTGCGGCACGCCACTAGTTACCTTCCTCCAACCGGAAAAACACCCATTTATTCCGACTCTTTGCTTCCTGTCGGATAGCCAGTCCCCAATCCACTTTAACACACTACCCCCAACTCCGTGTGCCCTAATCTTCTTCAGCAGCCTTTTATGGGGCACCTTATCAAACGCCTTTTGGAAATCCAAAAACACCGCATCCACCGGTTCTCCTCCATCAACCGCCCTAGTCACATATTCATAAAAATCCAACATGTTCGTCAAGCACGACTTTCCCCTCATGAATCCATGCTGCGTCTGATTGATCGAACCATTTCTATCCAGATGCCCTGCTATCTCCTCTTTAATAATGGATTCCAGCATTTTCCCTACTACAGACGTTAAGCTGACCGGCCTATAGTTACCCGCCTTTTGTCTCCTTCCTTTTTTAAACAGCGGCGTAACATTAGCCGTTTTCCAATCAACCGGCACTACCCCAGAATGCAACGAGTTTTGATAAATAATCACTAACGCATCCACTATTACCTCTGACATTTCTTTCAATACCCTGGGATGCATTCCATCCGGACCCGGGGACTTGTCCACCTTCAGTCCCATTAGTCTACCCAGCACTGCCTCTCTGGTAACATTAATCGTATTAAGTATTTCTCCTGCTGCCAACCCTCTATCGTTAATATTTGGCATACTATTTGTGTCCTCCACCGTGAAGACCGACACAAAAAACTTATTTAAAGACTCAGCCATATCCTCATTTCCCACTATTAACTCCCCCCTCTCGTCCTCCAAGGGTCCAACATTCACTCTAGCCACTCTATTCCTTTTTATATATTTATAAAAACTTTTACTATCATTTTTTATATTAATTGCTAGCCTAGCTTCATAGTCTATCCTTCCTTTCTTTATCGCTTTCTTAGTCTCTCTTTGTTGTTTCTTAAATTTTTCCCAATCACTTGTTTCTCCACTATTTTTGGCCACTCTGTACGCAGCTGTTTTTATTTTAATACTCTCCTTTATTTCCTTCGTTATCCACGGCTGGTTCTCCCTTTTCTTACAATCCTTGTTTTTTGCTGGAATATATTTTTGCTGAGAACTGAAAAGGATCTCCTTAAAAATCCTCCACTGTTCCTCAGCTATCCTACCTGCCAGCCTGCTCTCCCAGTCTACCTTAGCCAATTCATCCCTCATCCTATCATATTTCCCTCTGTTCAAACAGAGGACACTGGTTTGAGACCAAACTTTCTCCTCTTCCATCTGAATCAGAAATTCGACCATATTGTGGTCACTAGACCCAAGAGGGTCCTTCACAATAAGATCCTTAATTCTACCTACCTCGTTACACAATACCAGATCCAAAATAGCTCGTTCCCTCGTCGGTTCCGTAACATGCTGTTCAAGGAAACTATCCCGACAGCATTCTAAGAACTCTTCCTCCATTCCACCCTTACCGACTTGAGTCTGCCAGTCAATGTGCATGTTGAAGTCCCCCATGATTATTGCCGTTCCGTTTTTACACGCATCCCTTATCTGCTTGTTTATAGCCCTCCCCACCTCAACATTATTATTTGGGGGCCTATATACCACACCTACTAGTGTCTTTCTCCCTCTACTATTCCTCATCTCTACCCATAACGATTCCACGTTTTGTTCCTCAGAGCCTATGTCATCCCTCAGTACTACCCTGATATTATCTCTTATTAATAGCGCGACCCCACCACCTTTTCCTTCCTGTCTATTCTTCCTAAACGCCTGATACCCCTTTTGTCTTTTGGCATCTTTGATGGATCTTCTGGTTTAAGAGGTGTAAATTATCTCAAGACAGGACAGTTAGTAGGATTTTGCGAGCGCAGGCTAAATGGTGAGGGTTACATGTAATGTGACATGAACCCAAGATCCCGGTTGAGGCCATCCTCATGTGTGCGGAACTTGGCTATCAGTTTCTGCTCGGCGATTCTGCGCTGCCGTGTGCCGTGAAGGCCGCCTTGGAAAACGCTTACCCAAAGATCGGAGGTTGAATGCCCTTGACTGTTGAAGTGTTCCCCAACAGGAAGGGAACACTCCTACCTAATGACTGTCGAGCAGTGTCCGTTCATCCATTGTCATAGCGTCTGCATGATCTTGCCGATGTACCACACCTCGGGACATCCTTTCCTGCAGCGTATCAGGTAGACAACGTTGGCCGAGTAGCATGAGTGTGTACCGTGTACCTGGTGGATGGTTTTCTCACGTGTGATGATGGTATCCGCATCAATGATCCGGCACGTCTTGCAGAGGTTCCTGTGGCAGGGTTGTGTGGTGTCATGTTCACTGTTCTCCTGAAGGCTGGGTAGTTTGCTGCGAACAATGGTCTGTTTGAGGTTGCACAATTGTTTGAAGTCAAGTAGTGGGGATGTGGGAATGGCCTTAGCGAGATGTTCGTCTTCATCGATGACATGTTGAAGGCTCCGGAGAAGATATCATAGCTTCTCCGCTCCGGGGAAGTACTGGACGATGAGGGTACTCTGTCGGCCATGTCCTGTGTATGTCAGAATTCTGAGGAGGTTTTTCGCTGTGCCGCGTCGGAACTGTCGATCGCTAAGTCGAGCGCCATATCCTGTTCTTATGAGGGCGTCTTTCAGCGTCTGTAGGTGTCTGTTCCGTTCCTCCTCATCTGAGCAGATCCTGTGAATACGGAGGGCTTGTCTGTAGGCTTCTTTAACGTGTTTAGGGTGGAAGCTGGAGAAGTGGAGCATCGTGAGGTTATCCGTGGGCTTGCTGTACAGTGAGGTGCTGAGGTGACCGTCCTTGATGGGGATTGTTGGAGTAAAATTGAGACTGTTCAAGCCATTATTGTGATCTTAAAACTTTTTAAGCCATCATTGTGAATGTAAAACTTTTTAAGACCAGAGAAGTTGTCTATGTGACTTTGCACTCTGTGGTTAACCACAAACACTCGAGCCTTGACTCAGTGACAAGCTGGGATGAGTTATGTCTCATTTTTTAAGTGTAAAAATGCAGGGCAAGCAGGAATGGTCAGACAGCAAAGGACCAGAAATAGTCAGGCAGATGGCCTGAAAAAGGAACTAAACACTGAGGTATTTTCAACGAAATGTGATTGGGAGTTATTGATAACTAACTATTGTCAAGGGGCACAATTGGCCAAGTATGTAACTGCCTACGGCGAGATGCAAAACTGCTGATGTTTGCGATGTTTAATGTATATAAATGCACTTGCTGCCAAGCCAAGGAACTCTGCCCAGAGATCCTCCTGAAGCTTCGATTTAATAAATTACATGTTGAATCTCAAGTCTGATCTCCGAGTGGTGACTTTTCCCACAACAGAGATGCGTGTGTCCAAGAATGCAACCGATCCCGGAAGGAAGTCCATGGTGAGTCTGATTGTAGGAGGGAACTTGTTGATGTCATCATGTAGTTGTTTCAGTGATTCTTCGCCATGAGTCCAGAGGAAAAAAATGTCATCGATGTATCTAGTGTATAGCATCGGTTGAAGGTCCTGTGCGCTGAATAGGTCTTGTTCGAACTTGTGCATGAAGATGTTGGCATATTGAGATGCAAATTTGGTCCCCATGGCTGGTCCGTGTGTCTGGATGAAGAACTGGTTGTTGAAGGTGAAGACGTTGTGGCCCAGGATGAAGCAGATGAGCTGTAGAATTGCATCTGGAGATTGGCAGTTGTCAGTGTTGAGTACTGAGGCAGTTGCAGCAATGCCATCGTCGTGGAGGATGCTAGTGTAGAGTGCTGAGACGTCCAATGTGACGAGGAGTGTTCCTAGTTCAACTTCTCGAGGGCAGTTCGAGGGGGATCTGCCTACTGAGGTAATATGGGCTGAAGTTAGAAATAGGAAAGGAGCGGTCACGTTGTTAGGAGTTTTCTATAGGCCCCCAAATAGTAATAGAGATGTGGAGGAAGAAATTGCAAAGCAGATTATGGATAGGTGTGGAGGTCACAGGGTAGAAGGATGTGGAAGCATTGGAGAGAGTGCAGAGGAGATTTACCAGGATGCTGCCTGGTTTGGAGGGTAGGTCTTATGAGGAAAGGTTGAGGGAGCTAGGGCTTTTCTCTTTAGAGCGGAGGAGGATGAGAGGTGACTTAATAGAGGTTTATAAGATGATGATGGGGATAGATAGAGTGGACAGTCAGAGGCAATTTCCTCGGGTGGATGTAGCTGTTACTAGGGGGCATAACTATAAGGGCCATGGTGGGAGATATAGGAGGGATGTCCGATGTAGGTTCTTTACTCAGAGAGTGGTTGGGGTGTGGAATGGACTGCCTGCTGTGATAGTGGAGTCGGACACTTTAGGAACTTTCAAGCGGTTATTGGATAGGCACATGGAGCACACCAGAATGATAGGGAGTGGGATCGCTTGATCTTGGTTTCGGACAAAGCTTGGCACAACATCGAGGGCCAAAGGGCCTGAACTGTGCTGTACTGTTTTATGTTCTATGTTCTCCATGGGTGCTGAGTTTCTGTAAGAAGTCCGTAGTGTCGCGACAGAAGCTGGAGGTTCTTTGTACGATGGGTTTCAGGATGCCCTCCATGCTCTCATCCCACGTATTCCCAACGTTGGAGATCTCTACTGCCTCCCAAAGATACACAAAGCCAACACACCCGGCCGTCCCATCGTATCGGGCAATGGGACCCTGTGTGAGAACCTCTCTGGCTACGTCGGGGCATCCTGAAATGCTCAAAAAATGTAATCAAATTTGTTAATCATGACCTCCCTCTGACCAAACGATGCTGACTATCCCTGATCAAACCTTGTTAGCACTGCTGCTTCACAGCTCCAGGGACCTGGGTTCAATTCCCGGCTTGGGTCACTGTCTGTGTGGAGTTTGCACAATCTCTTTGTGCCTGCGTGGGTTTCCTCCAGGTGCTCCGGTTTCCTCCCACAGTCCAAAGATGTGCGTGTTAGGTTGAAAAATTGCCCTTAGTGTCCTGGGATGCGTAGGTTAGACGGATTAGTGGGTAAAATATGTAGGGACATGGGGGTAGGGCCTGGGTGGGATTGTGGTCGGTGCAGACTCGATGGGGCGAATGGCCTCTTTCTGTGCTGTAGGGTTTCTAAGATTTCTAAGATTCGCTCCTTCAGAATCTTCAGTTTATCAGACTGATTCCTGGGATCCAGGACTTATGTATGAGGCAAGATCGAGTCGATTCAGATTGTATTCACTGGAGTTCAGAAGGGGGTGGGGGGGAGAGGGCTTCTTATGCTGATATGATGAGGAAGAAATTAGGAAGAGAAAGAGTTGACCCACTCATCAACAATGGAGGGACCAAAAGAGAAAATGCTGGAAAATCTCAGTGGGTCTGGCAGCATCTGTAAGGAGAGAAAAAAGCTGACGTTTCGAGTCCAGATGACCCTTTGTCAAAGCAAAACAATGGAGGTACGTAAGTGGGTGAGATCCTTAATGAATACTTTGTGTAAGTATTCACCAAGGAGAAGGACATGATGGATGTTGAGGTCAGGGATAGGTGTGTGACCGCTCTAGAGAATGTCAATATATCCAAGAAGTAGTGTTGGGTATCCTAAATTGCATTAAGGTAGACAAGTCCCCAGAGCCAGATGGGATCTATCCCAGGTTTCTGCGGGAGGCGAGGGACGAAATAGCTGGGGCCTTAACAGATATCTTCACATGCTCTTTGACCACAGGTGAGGTTCTAGAGGACTGGAGAATAGCCAATGTTGTTCCCTTGTTTAAGAAAGGAAGCAGGGATAATCCAGGAAATTATAGGCCGGTGAGTCTGATGTCAGTGGTGTGAAAGCTTTTCGAGAAGATACTGAGGGACAGGACATATGCACATTTGGAAAAAAATGGACTAGTTAGTGACAGACAGCATGGTTTTGTACGGGGAAGGTCATGTCCCTCACCAACTTGACTGAGGTTTTGAAGAGGTGACAAAGATAATCGACGAGGGAAGGGCTGTGGATGTAGTTTATATGGACTTTAGTAAGGCGTTTGACAAAGTCCCACATGGCAAAACTAAAATCACATGGGATTCAGGGTGGGCTGGCTAGATGGATACAGAACTGGCTTGGTTATAGAAGCGGAGATGACGGCGTTGGATTGGGGTAAACACAGTAACAGTTTTAACAACACCAGGTTTAACCAGGTGTTGTTAAAACTGTTACTTGGTTATAGAAGACAGAGAGTAGCGGTGGAAGGGCAATTTTCAGAATGGAGATCTGTAGCTAGCGGTGTTCCGCAAGGATCATAGAATCATAGAAACCCTACAGTGCAGAAGTAGGCCATTCGGCCCATCGAGTCTGCACCGACCACAATCCCACCCAGGCCCTACCCGCTAATCCCTTTTTTTACCCGCTAATTTACCCGCTAATCCCTCTAACCTACGCATCCCAGGACTCTAAGGGGCAATTTCTAACCTGGCCAATCAACCTAACCCGCACATCTTTGGACTGTGGGAGGAAACCGGAGCACCCGGAGGAAACCCATGCAGACACGAGGAGAATGCGCAAACTCCACACAGACAGTGACCCGAGCCGGGAATCGAACCCGGGACCCTGGAGCTGTGAAGCAGCAGTGCTAACCACTGTGCTACCGTGCCGCCCTGTGCAGGGACATCTGTTGTTTGCCGTATATATAAATGATCTGGAGGAAAATGTGGGTGGTCTGATTAGTAAGTTTGCGGAAGATTGGTGGAGTTGCTGACAGTGCTGAACCATAGAAAATTACAGCTCAGAAACAGGCCTTTTGGCCCTTCTTGTCTGTGCCGAACCATTTTATGCCTAGTCCCACTGACCTGCACTTGGACCATATCCCTCCACACCCCTCTCATCCATGAACCCGTCCAAGCTTTTCTTAAATTGACCTCTATACCCTCTTGTATCCTCTGAGGATTGTCAGAGGATACAAGAGGGTAGAGATAGATTGGAGACTTGGGCACAGAAATGGCAGATAAAGTTAAAGTTTATAAAGTTTATTTATTAGTCACAAGTAAGGCTTACATTAACACTGCAATGAAGTTACTGTGAAATTCCCCTAGTCGCCACACTCCGGTGCCTGTTCAGGTCAATGCACCTAACCGTATGCGCATTTAGAAAGGAATAAACTCATTAACGATAGTCAGCATGGTTTTGTGAGAGGGAGGTCATGCCTCACTAACCTGGTGGAGTTTTTTGAAGAAGTGACCAGAATGGTTGACGAGGGAAGGGCTGTGGATGTCGTCTATATGGACTTTAGTAAAGCGTTTGACAAAGTCCCTCATGGTAGGCTGGTGAAAAAGGTTGGATCTCATGGGATAAAGGGGGAGGTGGCTAGATGGGTGGAGAACTGGCTTGGTCACAGAAGACAGAGGGTGGTAGTGGAAGGGTCTTTTTCCGGCTGGAGGCCTGTGACTAGTGGTGTTCCGCAGGGCTCTGTATTGGGACCTCTGCTGTTTGTGATTTATATAAACGATCTGGAAGAAGGTGTAACTGGGGTGATCAGTAAGTTTGCGGACGACACAAAATTGGCAGGACTTGCAGATAGTGAGGAGCATTGTCAGAAGCTACAGAAGGACATAGATAGGCTGGAAATTTGGGCAAAGAAATAGCAGATGGAGTTCAATCCTGATAAATGTGAAGTGATGCATTTTGGTAGAAATAATGTAGGGAGGAGCTATACGATAAATGGCAGAACCATAAAGGGTGTAGATACGCAGAGGGACCTGGGTATGCAAGTCCACAGATCCTTGAAGGTGACGTCACAGGTGGAGAAGGTGGTGAAGAAGGCATATGGCATGCTTGCCTTTATAGGACGGGGCATAGAGTATAAAAGTTGGGGTCTGATGTTGCAGATGTATAGAACGTTGGTTCGGCCGCATTTGGAATACTGCGTCCAATTCTGGTCGCCACACTACCAGAAGGACATGGAGGCTTTGGAGAGAGTACAGAGGAGGTTTACCAGGATGTTGCCTGGTATGGAGGGGCTTAGTTATGAGGAGAGATTGGGTAAACTGGGGTTGTTCTCCCTGGAAAGACGGAGGATGAGGGGAGACTTAATAGAGGTGTATAAAATTATGAAAGGCATAGATAGGGTGAACCGTGGGAAGCTTTTCCCCAGGTCGGTGGTGACGTTCACGAGAGGTCATAGGTTCAAGGTGAAGGGGGGGAGGTTTAACACAGATATCAGAAGGACATATTTTACACAGAGGGTGGTGGGGGCCTGGAATGCGCTGTCAGGTGAAGAAGGGAAAGGGTTAATGTTTTTTGTACTCAATGTATTTTGTGCCTAAAAGGTTGAACTTTGTACCTGGAATGTATCACAAACATAACTCTTCCTTGTGGCTAGCCTCCTTTAAGTTTATATTGCTCCTGGTAGTAATACAAGCCATTTGTTCATGTCTTTCATCTTTTACTTTTAGTAGTATAAGCCATTTGTTCTTGGTTTCATCTTTTACTTTTAGTATAAGCCATTTGTTCATGGTTCCCTCGCTTGTTTATATCATTCTGATAAAACAGACAGTTAAATATAGATGTTAGGGGGTAAGTCTTTCTTTTCCGTAGGCTTGTCTATGATTTAAACAGAGGAAGCAGCGACCAAATGGTAGAGTGCGAGAATGGCCGTTTGAAGGAGGACTCCCACTGGGACAGCTGTAATCGTACACAGTCACTTCAAAGGAAAAGCTGCGGGAAGAGCAGGGGACCAGAGGTGGCACCTTGGCTTCGACTACCAGGAGAATTGTGCTTTATGACCCAAGGATACCAGATGGTCTCTAACCATGATTCAGAGACTATCAGAAGCTGTTAAAGGAACTATAATTTACGATCAAGGACTGTTAACTGGACTTTGCTTTATGGCTTGTATTGGGAACCCTGATGTATAAATATACACGTTTCTTGTGTTCAGAGAGAACTTTGGCTTCCGCTTTCAAGGGGTCAAGTTCTCCCATAAGCTTGTGAGAATAAAGCCTGACTGTATTTTGACTCATACCAGCCTATAGAGGTATATTTTCCGACTTCACAGGCAAGGTGGTGGAGGCGGACACACTGGGAACGTTTAAGACTTATCTAGATAGCCATATGAACGGAGTGGGAATGGAGGGATACAAAAGAATGGTCTAGTTTGGACCAGGGAGCGGCACGGGCTTGGAGGGCCAAAGGGCCTGTTCCTGTGCTGTATTGTTCTTTGTTTGTTCTTTGTTCTTAACCAGCACGTCTTTCAGATTGTGGGAGGAAACCCACGCAGACACAGGGAGGACGTGCAGACTCCGCACAGACAGTGACCCAAGCCGGAAATCGAACCCGGGTCCCTGGTGCTGTGAGGCAGCAGTGCTAACCACTGCTCCACCGTGCTGCCCTCCAAAACAGATGGAGTTTAATCCAAACAAATGCAAGGTGCTGCATTTTGGAGGATCAAATTTAGGTGTGAATTATACTGCAAAACCCTTAGGAACATTCAAAAAGATATGTAGGTTAGATCGATTGGCTGTGCTAAATTGTCCCATAGTATCAGGGGGATTAGCAGAGTAAATGCGGAATAGGGCCTGGATGGGATTGTTGTCGGTGCAAGCTCGATGGGCCGAATGGCCTCCTTCTACACTATAGGGAATTCTATGATTCTATTCTATAATTCTAACATTAACATATAGAGGGATCTGGGCGTGCAGGTCCACAGTTCCCTAAAAGTGGCAACACAGGTGGCCAAGGTGATTAAGAAGGCATACGGCATGCTTGCCTTCATCAGCCAGGGCCTAGAGTACAGAAGTTGGCAAATCATGTTGTAGCTATATAAAATCTTGGTTCGGCTGCATTTGGAATACTGAGTGCAGTTCTGGTCACCACACTATCAGAAGGACGTGGAAGCTTTGAGAGAGTACAAAGCAGGTTCCTTAGGATGTTGGATAAAAGCAAATTACTGCTAGAATGCTAGAATCTGAAACCAAAAGAGAAAATGCTGGAAAGTCTCAGTGGGTCTGGCAGCATCTGTAAGGAGAGAAAAGAGCTGACGTTTCGAGTCCAGATGATCCTTTATGATAGCTGGTATTTGCCATACTTTGTTCTATATATTGGTATACTGTGAGAAGTATTGTTTCTTGCACGTAATTCAGACAAAGCATACCTCACATAGAGAAGGAAATGAAACAGTGCAGAATGTACTGTTACAGTCATAACTAGAGTGTCCAGAAATATGAGGTAAGTCTATTCAAAAGCCTGAGGGCAGCAGGGAGTTCTTGAGTTGGTTGGTACGTGCTCTCAGACTTTTAGAACATAGACATAGAACATAGAACATTACAGCGCAGTACAGGCCCTTCGGCCCTCGGTGTTACGCCGACCAGTGGAACCAATCTAAAGCCCCTCTAATCTACACTATTCCAATATCATCCATATGTTTATCCAATAACCATTTGAATGCTCTTAATGTTGACGAGTCCACTACCGCTGCAGGCAGGGCATTCCACGCCCTTACCACTCTCTGAGTAAAGAACCTACCTCTAACATCTGTCCTATATCTCTCACCCCTCAATTTAAAGCTATGTCCCCTCGTGCTAGCCATCACCATCCGAGGAAAAAGGCTCTCACTATCCACCCTATCCAATCCTCTGATCATCTTGTATGCCTCTATTAAGTCACCACTTAACCTTCTTCAAACGAAAACAACCTCAAGCCCCTCAGCCTTTCCTCATACGATTTTCCCACCATACCAGGCAACATCCTGGTAAATCTCCTCTGCACTCTTTCCAACACTTCCACATCTTTCCTATAATACGGCGACCAGAACTGTTCGCAATACTCCAAATGCGGCCGCACCAGAGTTTTGTACAGTTGCAGCATGACCTCCCGGCTCCGAAACTCAATCCCTCTACCAATAAAAGATAACACACCGTACGCCTTCTTAACAACCCTATCAACCTGGGTGCCAACTTTCAGGGATCTATGCACATGGACACCCAGATCCCTCTGTTCATCCACACTACCAAGTATCTTACCATTAGCCCAGTACTCTGTATTCCTGTTACTCCTTCCAAAGTGAATCACCTCACACTTTTCCGCATTAAACTCCATTTGCCACCTCTCAGCCCAGCTCTGCAGCTTATCTATGTCCCTCTGTAACCTGCCACTTCCCTCCGCACTGTCTACAACTCCACCGACTTTAGTGTCATCCGCAAATTTACTAATCCATCCTTCTATGCCCTCATCCAGGTCATTAATAAAAATGACAAACAGCAGTGGCCCCAAAACAGATCCTTGCGGTACACCACTAGTAACTGAACTCCAGGATGAATATTTCCCATTAACCACCACCCTCTGTTTTCTTACAGCTAGCCAATTCCTGATCCAAACCAGTAAATCACCCTCAATCCCATGTGTCCGTATTTTCTGCAAAAGCTTACCATGGGGAACCTTATCAAACGCTTTGCTGAAATCCACATACACCACATCAACCGCTTTACCCTCATCCACCTCTTTGGTCACCTTCTCAAAGAACTCAATAAGGTTTGTGAGGCACGACCTACCCTTCACAAAACCATGCTGACTATCCCTAATCAAATTATTCCTTTCTAGATGATTATAAATCCTATCTCTTATAATCCTTTCCAATACTTTGCCCACAACAGAAGTAAGGCTCACCGGTCTATAATTACCAGGGTTGTCCCTACTCCCCTTCTTGAACAAGGGGACAACATTTGCTATCCTCCAGTCTTCTGGCACTGTTCCTGTAGACAATGACGACACAAAGATCAAAGCCAAAGGCTCTGCAATCTCCTCTCTAGCCTCCCAGAGTATCTTTTTCCCAACGGAAGAAGGTGGAAGAGAGTATGTCCGGGTTGCGTGGGGTCCTTGATAATGCTGGCTGCTTTTCTGACACAGCGGGTAAAACAAAGAACAGAGAAAAGTACAGCACAGGCCCTTCGACCCTCCAAGCCTGTGCCGATCATAATGCCCTAACTAAAAAAAAACCTTCTGTCCTTACTTGGTCCATATGCCTCTATTTCCTCCCTTTTCTGCTTCCACCACCTCCTCTGGCAGCACGTTCCAGGTACCCACTACTCTCTGCGTGAAAAATGTCCCTCGCACATCTCCCTTAAACTTTGCGGCCTAACTAGTGTGGCAGGGGGGTGGGGAACAAAACAGGAGGTCAGTAAATACTGAGGCTGGGGTTGAGCTGGGGGCCAGGGCAAGGCTAGCTAAGAAGAGGAGCACTCTGGAGGAGGAGGACCTGACTGGGCCTGGAGGTCTGGAGTGCATCTGCTTCAATGCGAGGAGTGTAACGGGTAAAACAGACGAACTTAGGGCCTTAATGCTTATGCGGAATTTGGATGTGGTTGCGGTGACGGAAACTTGGTTAAAAGGACAGGACTGGCAGCTGAATATTCCGGTGTATAAGTGTTTTAGGCGAGACAGAGGAGGGGCTAAAAAAGGTGGGGGAGTAGCGATATTAGTTAAGGAGCATATTACCGCGGTGCAGAGGGTAGACAACTTAGAGGGGTCATGTACTGAGTCGCTGTGGGTGGAACTCAGAAACAGGAAGGGTGCAGTCACTATTCCGGGGGTGTACTACAGACCACCCAACAGCCCACGGGAAGTGGAGGAAAGGATATGTCAGGAGATTTCGGATTGGAGGCAGGTTGCTAGCGGTGTGCCGCAGGGATCAGTGCTTGGTCCTCTGCTCTTTGTGATTTTTATTAATGACTTAGAGGAGGGGACTGAAGGGTGGATCAGTAAATTTGCTGATGACACCAAGATTGGTGGAGTAGTGGATGAGGTGGAGGGCTGTTGTAGGCTGCAAAGAGACATAGATAGGATGCAAAGCTGGGCTGAAAAATGGCAAATGGAGTTTAACCCTGATAAATGTGAGGTGATTCATTTTGGTAGGACTAATTTAAATGTGGATTACAGGGTCAAAGGTAGGGTTCTGAAGACTGTGGAGGAACAGAGAGATCTTGGGGTCCATATCCACACATCTCTAAAGGTTGCCACTCAAGTGGATAGAGCTGTGAAGAAGGCCTATAGTGTGTTAGCTTTTATTAACAGGGGGTTGGAGTTAAAGAGCCGTGGGGTTATGCTGCAACTGTACAGGACCTTGGTGAGACCACATTTGGAATATTGTGTGCAGTTCTGGTCACCTCACTATAAGAAGGATGTGGAAGCGCTGGAAAGAGTGCAGAGGAGATTTACCAGGATGCTGCCTGGTTTGGAGGGTAGGTCATATGAGGAAAGGTTGAGGGAGCTAGGTCTGTTCTCTCTGGAGCGGAGGAGGCTGAGGGGAGACTTAATAGAGGTGTATAAAATGATGAAGGGGATAGATAGAGTGAACGTTCAAAGACTATTTCCTCGGGTGGATGGAGCTATTACAAGGGGGCATAACTATAGGGTTCGTGGTGGGAGATACAGGACGGATATCAGAGGTAGGTTCTTTACGCAGAGAGTGGTTGGGGTGTGGAATGGACTGCCTGCAGTGATAGTGGAGTCAGACACTTTAGAAACATTTAAGCGGTTATTGGATAGGCACATGGAGCACACCAGGATGATAGGGAGTGGGATAGCTTGATCTTGGTTTCAGATAAAGCTCGGCACAACATCGTGGGCCGAAGGGCCTGTTCTGTGCTGTACTGTTCTATGTTCTATTCTGGATAGGTGCAGAAAACATAGGGTTGTTGTAGTGGGGGACTTTAACTTCCCTGGCACAGACTGGAAAGTGCTTAGAGCTGGGGGTCCGGACGGGGAGGAATTTGTAAAATGCGTACTGGAAGGTTCTTTGGAACAGTATGTAGATAGCCCGACTAGAGAGGGGGCTATACTGGACCTAGCTCTGGGAAATGAGCCCGGTCAGGTCGTCAAAGTTTCGGTAGGGGAACATGTGGCAAATAGTGACCACAACTCTGTTAACTTTAGGATAGTAATGGACAAGGATGAGTGCTGTCCTACGGGCAGGGTGCTAAATTGGGGGAAGGCTGACTATAGCCGGATTAGGCAGGAATTGGTGGATGTTGATTGGGAGAGGATGTTCGAGGGTAAGTCCGCGTCTGGCATGTGGGAGTCTTTTAAGGAACTATTGATAAGGCTGCAGGATACGCACGTGCAAAGGGACCTGGGGGTCCTTGTGCATGAGACGCAAAAGCCCAGTCTGCAGGTACAACAGGTGATCAAGAAGGCAAATGGGATGTTGGCCTATATTGCGAGGGGGATAGAATATAAAAGCAGGGATGTCTTGATGCACCTGTACAGGGCATTGGTGAGGCCGCAGCTGGAATACTGTGTGCAGTATTGGTCCCCTTATATGAGGAAGGATATATTGGCATTGGAGGGAGTGCAGAGAAGGTTCACCAGGTTGATACCGGAGATGAGGGGTTTGGATTATGAGGAGAGGCTGAGGAGATTGGGTTTGTACTCGTTGGAGTTTAGAAGGATGAGGGGGGATCTTATGGAGACTTATAAGATAATGCGGGGGCTGGATAGGGTGGAGGCGGAGAGATTCTTTCCACTTAGTAAGGAAGTTAAAACTAGAGGGCACAGCCTCAAAATAAAGGGGGGTCGGTTTAAGACAGAGTTGAGGAGGAACTTCTTCTCCCAGAGGGTGGTGAATCTCTGGAATTCTCTGCCCACTGAGGTGGTGGAGGCTACCTCGCTGAATATGTTTAAAGCGCGGATGGATGGATTCCTGATCGGTAAGGGAATTAAGGGTTATGGGGATCAGGCGGGTAAGTGGTACTGATCCACGTCAGATCAGCCATGATCTTATTGAATGGCGGGGCAGGCTCGAGGGGCTAGATGGCCTACTCCTGCTCCTATTTCTTATGTTCTTATGTGCCTGTAAAAAGGAAAGATAGGAAAGGTAGGATTCGAGAGCCGTGGATAACCAGGGAAATTGAGGATCTGATTAAAATGAAAAGGGAGGCGTACGTTAAGTCCAGGCAACTGAAAACAGATGGAGCTCTGGAGGAATACAGAGAGAGTAGGAAAGATCTCAAACGGGGAGTTAGAAGGGCAAAAAGAGGTCACGAGATGTTCTTGGCAGGCAGGATTAAGGAGAATCCTAAGGCATTCTATTCAGACGTTAGGAACAAAAGAGTTGTCAGGGAGAAAATCGGACCTCTCAGGGACAAAGGAGGGGAATTATGCTCAGAACCCAAGGGAATAGGGGAGATCCTAAATGAATACTTTGCATCGGTATTCACGAAGGAGAGGGGCATGTTAATCGGGAGTGTCTCGGAGGGAGGTGTTGACCCGTTAGAGAAAATCTCCATTACAAGAGAGGAAGTGTTAGGTTTTTTAGGGAACATTAAAACTGACAAAGCCCCAGGGCCTGATGGCATCTATCCTCGACTGCTCAGGGAGATGAGAGGTGAAATTGCTGGGCCTCTGACGGAAATCTTTGTCGCTTCTTTGGACACGGGTGAGGTCCCTGAGGATTGGAGGATAGCGAATGTGGTCCCGTTGTTTAAGAAGGGTAGCAGGGATAACCCAGGAAATTATAGGCCGGTGAGCTTGACGTCCGTGGTAGGGAAGTTGTTGGAGAGGATTCTTCGAGACAGGATGTATGTGCATTTAGAACGGAACAATCTCATTAGTGACAGACAGCATGGTTTTGTAAGAGGGAGGTCGTGCCTTACAAATTTGGTGGAGTTTTTTGAGGAAGTGACAAAAACGGTTGATGAAGGAAGGGCCGTGGATGTCGTCTATATGGATTTCAGTAGGGCATTTGACAAAGTCCCACATGGCAGGTTGGTTAAGAAGGTTAAGGCTCATGGGATACAAGGAGAAGTGGCTAGATGGGTGGAGAACTGGCTTGGCCATAGGAGACAGAGGGTAGTGGTCGAAGGGTCTTTTTCCGGCTGGAGGTCTGTGACCAGTGGTGTTCCGCAGGGCTCTGTACTGGGACCTCTGCTATTTGTGATATATATAAATGATTTGGAAGAAGGTGTAACTGGTGTAATCAGCAAGTTTGCGGATGACACGAAGATGGCTGGAATTGCGGATAGCGAAGAGCATTGTCGGGCAATACAGCAGGATATAGATAGGCTGGAAAATTGGGCGGAGAGGTGGCAGATGGAATTTAATCCGGATAAATGCGAAGTGATGCATTTTGGAAGAAATAATGTAGGGAGGAGTTATACAATAAATGGCAGAGTCATCAGGAGTATAGAAACACAGAGGGACCTAGGTGTGCAAGTCCACAAATCCTTGAAGGTGGCAACACAGGTGGAGAAGGTGGTGAAGAAGGCATATGGTATGCTTGCCTTTATAGGACGGGGTATAGAGTATAAAAGCTGGAGTCTGATGATGCAGCTGTTCTTGATCTGGTGCTGGCTAATGAACCTGGACAGGTGGAGGATCTCTCGGTGGGTGAGCATCTTGGGGATAGCGATCATAATTCTATCTCCTTCACGATAGCATTGGAAAGAGATAGGGTCAGGCAGGCTAGGAAAGTGTTTCTCTGGAGTAAAGGGAAATACAGTGTCATCAGGGAGGAAATTAGACGGGTAAATTGGAAGGAGGCATTCTTGGGGAAAAGTACCGAAGGAAAGTGGAGGATTTTCAAGGAATGTTTGTCTGGAGCTCTGCATGACAACGTTCCGATGTGACAGGGGGGTGTTGGTAGGGTACGGGAACCGTGGTGCACGAAGGTTGTGATGAACCTGGTAAATAAGAAAAGAGAGGCGTACAGAAGGTTCAGAGAGCTAGGAGGTGTTAAGGATTTAGAGGAGTATACGCGATGTAGGAAGGAGCTTAAGAAGGAAATTAGGAGAGCGAGAAGGGGTCATGAGAAGACCTTGGCGGGTAAGATTAAGGAGAATCCCAAGGCTTTCTACAAATATGTCAAGAGTAAAAGGATGAGATGTGAAGGCATAGGACCCTTAAAAGGTGAAGGGGGAAAAGTTTGTGCGGAACCGTTAGAAATGGCGGAGGTGCTTAATGAATACTTTACCTCGGTATTCACGGTGGAAAGGGATCTGGGTGGTTGTACTGCTGGATTGCGGAGGACAGAAAGGATCGAGCATGTGGACATAAAGAAAGAGGATGTGTTGGAACTATTGAATGGCATCAAGGTTGGTAAGTCGCCGGGACCGGATGGGATGTACCCCAGGTTACTGTGGGAGGCGAGGGAGGAGATTGCGGAGCCTTTGGCGATGATCTTTGCATCGTCGATGGAGACGGGAGAGGTTCCGGAGGATTGGAGGATTGCGGATGTGGTCCCTATATTCAAGAAAGGGAACAGGGACAGCCCGGGAAATTACCGACCGGTGAGTCTAACCTCAGTGGTTGGTAAGTTGATGGAGAGGATCCTGAGAGACAGGGTTTATGATCATCTAGAGAAGTTTAGTATGATCAAAAGTAGTCAGCACGGCTTTGTCAGGGGCAGGTCGTGCCTTACGAGCCTGGTTGAGTTCTTTGAAAATGTGACCAAGCACATTGACGAAGGAAGAGCGGTGGATGTGGTCTATATGGACTTCAGCAAAGCGTTCGATAAGGTCCCCCATGCAAGACTTCTTGAGAAAGTGAGAGGGCATGGGATCCAAGGGGCTGTTGCCTTGTGGATCCAGAACTGGCTTGCCTGCAGAAGGCAGAGAGTGGCTGTGGAGGGGTCTTTCTCTGCATGGAGGTCAGTGACCAGTGGAGTGCCCCAGGGATCTGTTCTGGGACCCTTGCTGTTTGTCATTTTCATAAATGACCTGGATGAGGAAGTGGAGGGATGGGTTGGTAAGTTTGCTGACGACACCAAGGTAGGTGGTGTTGTGGATAGTTTGGAGGGATGTCAGAAGTTGCAGCGAGACATAGATAGAATGCAAGACTGGGCGGAGAAGTGGCAGATGGACTTCAACCCGGATAAGTGTGTAGTGATCCATTTTGGCAGATCCAATGGGATGGAGCAGCAGTATAAAATGAAGGGTACCATTCTTAGCAGTGTAGAGGATCAGAAGGACCTTGGGGTCCGGGTCCATAGGACTCTTAAATCGGCCTCGCAGGTGGAGGATGCGGTCAAGAAGGCGTATGGCGTACTAGCCTTCATTAATCGAGGGATTGAGTTTAGGAGTCGGGAGATAATGCTGCAGCTTTATAGGACCCTGGTTAGACCCCACTTGGAGTACTGCGCGCAGTTCTGGTCACCTCATTACAGGAAAGATGTTGAAGCCATTGAAAGGGTGCAGAGGAGATTTACAAGGATGTTGCCTGGATTGGGGGGCATGCCTTATGAGGATAGGTTGAGGGAGCTTGGTCTCTTCTCCCTGGAGAGACGAAGGATGAGAGGTGACCTGATAGAGGTTTACAAGATGTTGAGGGGTCTGGATAGGGTGGACTCTCAGAGGCTATTTCCAAGGGCTGAAATGGTTGCTACGAGAGGACACAGGTTTAAGGTGCTGGGGGGTAGGTACAGGGGGGATGTCAGGGGTAAGTTTTTCACTCAGAGGGTGGTGGGTGAGTGGAATCGGCTGACGTCGGTGGTGGTGGAGGCAAACTCGTTGGGGTCTTTTAAGAGACTTCTGGATGAGTACATGGGATTTAATGGGATTGAGGGCTATAGATAGGCCTAGAGGTGGGGATGTGATCGGCGCAACTTGTGGGCCGAAGGGCCTGTTTGTGCTGTGGCTTTCTATGTTCTATGTTCTATGTTCTATAGAACGCTGGTTAGGCCGCATTTGGAGTACTGCGTCCAGTTCTGGTCGCCGCACTACCAGAAGGACGTGGAGGCATTGGAGAGAGTGCAGAGAAGGTTTACCAGGATGTTGCCTGGTATGGAGGGTCTTAGCTATGAGGAGAGATTGGGTAGACTGGGGTTGTTCTCCTTGGAAAGACGGAGAATGAGGGGAGATCTAATAGAGGTATACAAGATTATGAAGGGTATAGATAGGGTGAACAGTGGGAAGCTTTTTCCCAGGTCGGAGGTGATGATCACGAGGGGTCACGGGCTCAAGCTGAGAGGGGCGAAGTATAACTCAGACATCAGAGGGACGTTTTTTACACAGAGGGTGGTGGGGGCCTGGAATGCGCTGCCAAGTAGGGTGGTGGAGGCAGGCACGCTGACATCGTTTAAGACTTACCTGGATAGTCACATGAGCAGCCTGGGAATGGAGGGATACAAACGATTGGTCTAGTTGGACCAAGGAGCGGCGCAGGCTTGGAGGGCCGCAGGGCCTGTTTCCTGTGCTGTACTGTTCTTTGTTCTTTGTTGTTCTTTGTCAACCAAGGTTTTATATAGCTGCAACATGATTTCCCAACTCCTGCTCTCAATGTCCCAGCTGATAAAGGCGAGCATGCCGTATGCCTTCTTAATCACCTTGGCCACCTGTGTTGCAGATAGCGATTGTGTTGTTCCTAAGGGTTCTGCCATTTACAGTATAATTCACACGTACATTTGACCCTCCAAAATGCACAGGTTTAAGGTGCTGGGGGGTAGGTACAGAGGAGATGTCAGGGGTAAGTTTTTCACTCAGAGGGTGGTGGGTGAGTGGAATCGGCTGACGTCGGTGGTGGTGGAGGCAAACTCGTTGGGGTCTTTTAAGAGACTTCTGGATGAGTACATGGGATTTAATGGGATTGAGGGCTATAGATAGGCCTAGAGGTGGGGATATGATCAGCGCAACTTGTGGGCCGAAGGGCCTGTTTGTGCTGTGGCTTTCTATGTTCTATGTTCTTCCATTTGTCCGGATTAAACTCCATTTGCCATTTCTGTGCCGAAGTCTCCAATCTATCTACATCCTGTTGCATCCTCTGACAATCCTCAGCACTATCAGCAACTCCAACAATCTTTGTGTCATCCACAAACTTACTAATCAGACCACCCACATTTTCCTCCAGATAATTTATACAGATCTCCATTCTGAAAAACACCCTACCACCGCTACTCTCTGTCTTCTATAACCAAGTAAGAGTTTTAACAACACCAGGTTAAAGTCCAACAGCTTTCAGAGTGGAAATCTGCTCTCAAACAGGGCACAGAGACACAAAATCAAGTTACAGAATACTGATTAGAAAGCAAATCTCTACAACCAACCAGTTCTTAAAGATACAGACAATGTGAGTGGAGGGAATTAAACACAGGTTAAAGAGTTGTGTATGGTCTCCAGACAGGACAGCCAGTGAGATTCTGCAAGTCCAGGAGGCAAGCTGTGGGGGTTACTGATAGTGTGACATAAATCCAACATCCCGGTTTAGGCCGTCCTCATGTGTGTGGAACTTGGCTATCAGTTTCTGCTCAGCGACTCTGCACTGTCGTGTGTCATGAAGGCCACCTTGGAGAACGCTTACCCGAAGATCAGAGGCTGAATGTCCGTGACCGCTGAAGTGCTCCCCCACAGGAAGAGAACAGTCTTGCCTGGTGATTGTCGAGCGGTGTTCATTCATCCGTTGTCGTAGCGTCTGCATGGTTTCCCCAATGTTTCCCCAACATTGGGGAAACCATCTGACGAAGGAGCAGCGCTCCGAAAGCTAATGGCATTTGCTACCAAATAAACCTGTTGGACTTTAACCTGGTGTTGTTAAAACTCTTACTGTGTTTACCCCAGTCCAACGCCGGCATCTCCACATCATTCTATAACCAAGCCAGTTCTGTATCCATCTCACCAGCCCACCCCGAATGCCATGCGATTTGGTTTTGTACCAGTCTGCCATGTGGAACCTTGTCACCACCAACGCCTCTACTTTCTCAGAAGACTAAGGAAATTTGACATGTCAGCTACGACTCTCACCAACCTTTACAGATGCACCATAGAAAGCATTTTTTCTGATTGTATCACAGCTTGGTATGGGTCCTGCTCTGCCCAAGACCGCAAGAAACTACAAAAGGTCGTGAATGTAGCCCAATCCATCACGCAAACCAGCCTCGCGTCCATTGATTCTGTTTATACTTCCCGCTGCCTCGGTAAAGCAGCCAGCATAGTTAAGGACCCTACACACCCCGGATATTCTCTCTTCCACCTTCTTCCGTTGGGAAAAAGATACAAATGTCTGAGGTCATGTACCAATCGATTCAAGAACAGCTTCTTCCCTGCTGCCATCACTTTTGAATGGACGTACCTCGCATTAAGTTGATCTTTCTCTGGACCCTAGCTATGACTGTAACACTACGTTCTGGACTCTCTCATTTTCTTCTCTATGAATGGTATGCTTGGTCTGTATAGTGCGCAAGAAACAATACTTTTCACTGTATGTTAATACATACGGCACGGTAGCACAGTGGTTAGCACTGCTACTTCACAGCTCCAGGGACCTGGGTTTGATTCCCGGCTTGGGTCACTGTCTGTGTGGAGTTTGCACATTCTCCTCGTGTCTGCGTGGGTTTCCTCCGGGTGCTCCGGTTTCCTCCCACAGACCAAAGATGTGCGGGTTAGGTTGATTGGCCATGCTAAAATTGCCCCTTAGTATCCTGGGATGCGTAGATTAGAGGGATTAGCGGGTAAACTATGTAGGGATATGGGGGGAGGGCCTGGGTGGGATTGTGGTCGGTGCAGACTCGATGGGCCGAATGGCCTCTTTCTGTACTGTAGGGTTTCTATGATTTCTATGATGTGACAATAATAAATCAAATCAAATCAAAAGTCGAATGCTTTACTAAAGCTACATCCACAGCTCTTTCCTCATCAATTTTCTTTGTCACCTCTTCAAAAAACTCAATCAAGTTGGTGAGACATGACCTTTCCCGAACAAAACCATGCTGCCTGTCACTAACTAGACCAGTTTTCTCCAAATGTGCATATATCCTGTCCCTCAGTATCTTCTCCAAAAGCTTCCCCCCGTTATGGTTCAGGTTAGAAACTCCGAAGTGTTTTATAAAGCCCACCTGAATCATAAGTTTAGCATTTTGAATTTGGCTGGGATAAACATAAGATGTAGCACTTCAGGTATAATTCAAATGAGCCACTGGGGAGCTTTTATCAAACAAAGTTTATTTTAAAATATAGTTAACATGTATGGTGATAAACTTAGCAAGAACTTTGATCAATTACAAACAAGAAACAAAACAACTACTATTATGTATAACTCTTAATGAATATCTCTAATGTGTTCCAATTCCAATGGTAGTCATGATGTGGAGATGCCGGCGTTGGACTGGGGTAAATACAGTAACAGTTTTAACAACACCAGGTTAAAGTCCAACAGGTTTATTTGGTAGCAAATGCCATTAGCTTTCGGAGCGCTGCTCCTTCATCTTTGACGTCTTTGACAAAGGAGCAGCGCTCCAAAAGCTAATGGCATTTGTTACCAAATAAACCTGTTGGACTTTAACCTGTTGTTGTTAAAACTCTTACTGTATTCCAATTCCAATACAGGGGGCCGAGTGGGATTAGAACATAGAACATAGAACATAGAACATTACAGCGCAGAACAGGCCCTTCGGCCCACGATGTTGCACCGACCAGTTAAAAAAAAAACTGTGACCCTCCAACCTAAACCAATTTCTTTTCGTCCATGAACCTATCTACGGATCTCTTAAACGCCCCCAAACTAGGCGCATTTACTACTGATGCTGGCAGGGCATTCCAATCCCTCACCACCCTCTGGGTAAAGAACCTACCCCTGACATCGGTTCTATAACTACCCCCCCTCAATTTAAAGCCATGCCCCCTCGTGCTGGATTTCTCCATCAGAGGAAAAAGGCTATCACTATCCACCCTATCTAAACCTCTAATCATCTTATATGTTTCAATAAGATCCCCTCTTAGCCGCCGCCTTTCCAGCGAAAACAATCCCAAATCCCTCAGCCTCTCCTCATAGGATCTCCCCTCCATACCAGGCAACATCCTGGTAAACCTCCTCTGCACCCTCTCCAAAGCCTCCACATCCTTCCTGTAATGTGGGGACCAGAACTGCACACAGTACTCCAAGTGCGGCCGCACCAGAGTTGTGTACAGTTGCAACATAACGCTACGACTCCTAAATTCAATCCCCCTACCAATAAACGCCAAGACACCATATGCCTTCTTAACAACCTTATCTACTTGATTCCCAACTTTCAGGGATCTATGCACACATACACCTAGATCCCTCTGCTCCTCCACACTATTCAAAGTCCTCCCGTTAGCCCTATACTCAACACAACTGTTATTCCTACCAAAGTGAATTACCTCACACTTCTCCGCATTAAACTCCATCCGCCACCTCTCGGCCCAACTTTGCAACCTGTCTAAGTCTTCCTGCAGACTACGACACCCTTCCTCACTGTCTACCACACCACCGACTTTGGTGTCATCAGCAAATTTGCTAATCCACCCAACTATACCCTCATCCAGATCATTAATAAATATTACAAACAGCAGTGGCCCCAAAACAGATCCCTGAGGTACACCACTTGTAACCGCACTCCATGATGAATATTTACTATCAACCACCACCCTCTGTTTCCTATCCGCTAGCCAATTCCTGATCCAATTTCCTAGATCACCCCCAATCCCATACATCTGCATTTTCTGCAGAAGCCTACCATGGTGAACCTTATCAAACGCCTTACTAAAATCCATATATACCACGTCCACTGCCTTGCCCCCATCCACCTCCTTGGTCACTTTCTCAAAAAACTCAATAAGGTTAGTAAGGCACGACCTACCTGCCACAAAACCATGCTGACTATCACCTATCAATTCATTACTCTCCAAATAACTATAAATCCTATCCCTTATAATTTTTTCCAACATCTTGCCGACAACAGAAGTGAGACTCACCGGTCTATAATTCCCGGGGAAGTCTCTGTTCCCCTTCTTAAACAATGGGACAACATTCGCTAACCTCCAATCTTCTGGTACTATACCAGAGGCCAACGACGACCTGAAGATCAGAGCCAGAGGCGCTGCAATCACTTCTCTTGCCTCCCAGAGAATCCTTGGATAAATCCCATCCGGACCAGGGGATTTATCTATTTTCAGACCCTCCAGAATATCCTGCACATCCTCCTTATCAACTGTAATACTGTCTATTCTACTCCCTTGCAACCCAGTGTCCTCCTCAGCTATATTCATGTCCCCTTGCGTGAACACCGAAGAGAAATATTGGTTCAATGCTTCACCAATCTCCTCCGGTTCCACACATAACTTCCCTCTGCCATCTATAACTGGCCCTAAACTTGCCCTAACCAACCTTCTGTTCTTGACATACCTATAGAACGCCTTAGGATTCTCTTTAACCCTATCCGCCAAAGTCTTCTCATGTCCCCTTTTAGCCCTTCTAAGCTCGCTCTTCAACTCCCTCTTAGCCAATCTAAACCTTTCTAGTGCACTACCCGAGTGCTCACGTCTCATCCGAACATAAGCCTCCTTTTTCTTTTTAACCAACAAAGAAACTTTTTTGGTGCACCACGGTTCCCTAGCCCTACCAATTCCTCCTTGCCTGACAGGGACATACCTATCACAGACTCGCAGTAGCTGCTCCTTGAAAAAACTCCACATGTCGGACGTTCCCAGTCCCTGTAATCTCCTAGTCCAACCTATGTTTCCTAATTCTCTCCTAATAGCCTCATAATTACCCTTCCCCCAGCTAAAACCACTGGCCCGAGGTTCATGCCTATCCCTTTCCATCACTAAGGTGAACGTAACCGAATTGTGGTCACTATCACCAAAATGCACACCAACTTCCAAGTCTAGCACCTGGTCTGGCTCATTTCCCAGCACCAGATCCAATATAGCCTCACCTCTAGTTGGCCTGTCTACATACTGAGTCAAAAAACCTTCCTGCACGCTTTGAACAAAAACTGACCCCTCTAACGAGCTAGAGCTATAACAATTCCAGTCAATATTAGTCAAGTTAAAATCCCCCATAACAATTGCCCTATTACTTTCACTCCTAAGCAGGATTGACTCCGCAATCCTTTCCTCAACCTCTCTAGAACTTTTAGGAGGTCTATAAAAGACTCCCAACAGGGTGACCTCTCCTCTCCTATTTCTAATCTCCGCCCATACTACCTCAACAGATAAGTCCTCATCAAACCTCCTCTCTGACACTGTGATACAATCTCTGACCAATAATGCTACCCCTCCCCCTCTTCTACCTCCTTCCCTACTTCGACTAAAACATTTGAACCCCGGGACCTGCAGCATCCATTCCTGCCCCTGCTCTATCCATGTCTCTGAAATAGCCACAACATCGAAGTCCCAGGTACTGATCCACGCTGCAAGTTCACCCACTTTATTGCGAATACTCCTGGCATTGAAGTATACACATTTCAAACCCTGCTCCACCCCACCTCTGCAATGCCGTGCATTGCAGTCCCCATCCATGCATCCCTCACTTTCAGCCCCACTACTCAGGATCCCTCCCCCCCCCCGAATCAGTTTAAACCTCCCTGCATGGCCTTAGCAAATTTACCCCCCAGGATATTGGTCCCCTTCTGATTAAGGTGTAGACCATCCTTCTCATAGAGGTCACACCTTCCCCAGTACGAGCCCCAATTGCTTAAGTACCTGAACCCCTCCCTCCTGCACCATCCCCTCAGCCATGAATTCAAACCTTCCCTCTCCCTATTCCTCTCTAAACTATCCCGTGGTACAGGCAAGAGTCCAGAGATAACCACTCTGTCAGTCTTGGCCTTTAGTTTCCACCCCAACTCCATAAATCCCTGCCTAATATCCCCTTCCCCTATCCTCCCTATGTCGTGTGTCCCCACATGTACAATAACTTGTGGTTTATCTCCCTCCCCCCTAAGAGTCCTGAATACCCTGTCAGACACATCCCGGACCCCAGCCCCTGGTAGGCAACACACCAACCCTGAGTCCCTATCGCTAGACTATTAATCCACAAACTCAGCTAATGTTCTGGTGACCCAGGTTCTAATCCAACCACAAAAGATGGCGGAATTTGTATTCAATAAAATTATCTGGAATTAAGAATTTACTGATGACTATGAAACCATTGTCGATTGCCGGAAAAAAACCCATCTGGTCAGTAATGTCCGTCAGGAAACAAAATCTGCCATCTTTACCTGGTCTGGCTTACATGTGATTCCAGAGTCACTGCAATGTGGCTGACTCTTAACTGCCCTCTGAATAAGGGCAACTAGGCATGAGCAATAAATGCTGGCCAGACAGCGACGCTCAACTGTTCACCTTATATATTAATGATTTGGAAGAGGGAATTGAATGTATTATCTCCAAATTTGCAGATGATACAAAGTTGGGTGGGAGGGTGAGCTGTGAGGAGAATGCAGAGATGCTTCAGAGTGATTAGGACAGGCTGAGTGTGTGGGTATCTGCATGGCAGATGCAGTATAATATGGATAAATGTGAGGTTATCCACTTTGGTAGCAATAATAGGAAGAGAGAGATTATTACTTGAGTGGGTGTAAATTGAGAGAGGTGGATATTCAGCAAGACTTTGGAGTCCTCGTGCATCAGTCGCTGAAAGTAAGCGCGCAGGTACAGCAGGCAGTAATGAAGGAAAATGGTATGCTGGTCTTCATAACAACAGGATTTGAGTATCAGGATAGGGATGTTTTGCTACAATTGTATGGGGCATTGGTAAGGCCACACCTGGAGTATTGTGTGCAGTTTTGGTGTCCTTATCTGAAGAAGGATGTCCTTGTTATAGAGGGACTACAGCGAAGGTTTCCTCGGCTGATTCCTGGGATGCCAGGTCTGTCATATGAAGAGAGACTAAGTGGGTTAGGATTATCTTCACTGGAGTTTAGAAGAGTGAGAGTGGATCGCCTACAAACTTATAAACTTCTAACAGGGTTAGACAGGGTAGATTCAGAAAGAATGTTCCCAATGCTGGGGGGAGTCCAGAACTAGGGGTCATAGTTTGAGGATAAGGAGTAAACCTTTTAGATCTGAGGCGAGGAGAAATTTCTTCACCCTGAGAGTGGTGAATGTGTGGAATTCACTACCACAGAAAGTAGTTGAGGCCAAAACGTTGTCTGATTTCAAGAAGAAATGAGATATAGCACTTAAGAACATAAGAACATAAGAAATAGGAGCAGGAGTAGGCCATCTAGCCCCTCGAGCCTGCCCCGCCATTCAATAAGATCATGGCTGATCTGACGTGGATCAGTACCACTTACCCGCCTGATCCCCATAACCCTTAATTCCCTTACCGCTCAGGAATCCATCCATCCGCGCTTTAAACATATTCAGCGGGGTAGCCTCCACTTGGGGCTAAAGGGATCAAGGGATATGGGGGGGAAGGGGGAAAATCAGAATATTGAATTCGATGATTAGACATGATCAAAATGAATTGTGGAGCAGGCTCAAAGGGCCAAATGGCCTACTCCTGCTTCTAATTTCTATGTTTCTATGCCCCACGAATGAATAAAAAAATTAAAACCAAAACCCATAGACAATAAAAAACCCTTTTCACAGGTTTAACAGAGCACAGACCAATGCTCACATGATACTAGAATCCAGTTCCCTAGGGTGAATGCTGATTTCAAATGATCTTGAAAACTCAGAGCAGCCTGCAGTCATATCAGCTCTCCAAAACACCAAAGCACAGATTCTTTACAGCAGCTTGGCAACAAGCCTTTCTCTCAGCTAACTGGTCAAATTTTCAAAGCAAAACAGAGAGAAAAGGAGACTTCTTTTCCAGCTTGCTTCTAACTCGGCAGCCAAAACAAAACTGAAAGCTGAAAAACTTCAGTCACCTGACGCCCACAGTTTTCTTTCCTCCTTCCAGCAATGACATCGCCCAAGGCTATGACCATGCTTAAAAAAACCTCTTAAAGGTATACTAATGTCATTCCTCCCCCCTTAAGGAAAAAAAGAACCATCAACATTCAAAGATGGTTTCATTTTTTCAAACCCTTCAGTTTCACAGTACTAGTACTTTACAATAAATACACGTACGTTTTACAATATCAAAACATACAAATAGAACAGTAATATAGTCCATTCCAGTCTTGTCTTCCACCATCAAACACTCCTTCTTCCTGTTTATCACATTCATAAAAAACTGCTTCAACTCCAAAATGTTTCTTCTGTCTTTAATCCTGCGTTAATTCCAAATCCAAACTCAGTTTGCTGTTGCGATAATAAATTAGCTCGAGTAATGTCCTCACAGAACTAAGCAGGATCAGCAGGTTAACACATCACGTGTAAGGTCATTTTATCTCTGTCCCTTTTCTTGTTCATTGGCCTTAGTTCCTCCTCTGTCAAGCAATTTGACTCCTTTGTTTGTTCTGGATCTGCACCGTCACTTTCTGCACATTCTATGGCAAAGACACATGGCAGATTGTCTTTCCTGGTGTCAGAACCCATTTCAATCATGGTTCCACAGATCACTGTGGCAGTTACGCTGCTGTGAAAACTACTGTGATTTATTCTGTTTCACTAGGCACCCACATCTCTGCACATTGTACAGAGTCATTATGCCAGCAGCTCACTTTAGATGATGGTACAATTTTAGGCAACAGTTTGATTCCATGTTGTTGTCCTTTTCCTTGATCCACGTTAGTATGAAACTCCCACTCCTCAATCTCACTTTTGAGATCACATCTGACGGTTGATTCATTCACACTTTTCTTTGCACAGATGATGAGCTTTCTTTGACAGTCCTGCAGTTTATGCTCAGGCATTTTGAACAATTCAGGTCAATGTTCCAAAACAGTCAACTGATCTTGTATCTGTCTCCACACCTGCTCACTTTCTTTGTCCACATCATTGTCCATTAACTGGTTCTCCTTCTCCACCTTCAACAGTTTTGTGAGATTGATAGAGACTTTCGGCTGCTGCATCTCAGACTGAGTAAACATCAGCTTTTCCATTTGAACCTGTGCCAACTTGAAAAGGGTATGTTTGCAAGAATGTTGTTTAATTGGAACAGCACTTTCTACAACTTTCGCACTCCCAATTATCTTCCCAATTTATTCCCACATACTTGTCCATGTGATATTAATAACTCTTTCAGGTCACTTTCATTTTCCTCTGGATTTATCCCAATTTTTAATAATGTCCTCGTTATTAATTATCAATTTAATTTGAGGAATGTCAAATTCAGAGTCATCTGGATTCGGTTCTTTACTCTGAGTTATAACCTCTAAAACCTCCTCCATCTGCTCTCCTTCCCTATCAAAACACCTTCTGATCATATTTGCATGACACACTGAGTTTTCAAAGAACAAAGAGCAATTACAAACAAGAAACAAACTGATCACTATAATGTATAACCCCTAATGAATGTCTCTAATGTGTTCCAATTAAAAGAAAACCCATAGACAACAAAAAAAAACCTTTTCACAGGTTTAACAGAGCAGACCAATGCTCACATGATATTAGAATCCAGTTCCCTGAGGGGAATGCTGATTTCAAATGATCTTGAAAACTCAGAGCAGCCTGCAGTTGTATCAGCTCCCCAAAACACCAAAGCACAGATTCTTTAAAGCAGCATGGCAACAAGCCTTTCAGCTAACTGATCAAATTTTCAAAGCAAAACAGAGAAAGAGACTTCTTTTCCAGCTTGCTTCTAACACTGCAGCCAAAACAAAACTGAAAACCGAAAAACTTCAGTCACCTGACCGCCCACACTTTTCTTTCCTCCTTCCAGCAATGACATCACCCAAGGCTGTGACCATGCTTAAAAAAACCTCTTAGAATCATAGAATCCCTACGTGCAGAAGGAGGCCATTTGGCCCATCGAGTCTGCATTGATCACATTCCCACCCAGGCCCTATTCCCCTCATATTTACCCTGTTAATTCCCCATTCACTTGGGTTAATTTAGTATGGCCTATCAACCTAACCTGCACATCTTCGGACTGTGGGAGGAAACCTGAGCACCCGGAGTAAACCAACACAGACGTGGGGGAAAGTGCTAACTCCACACAGTGACCCGAGGCTGGAATTGAACCCAGGTCCCTGGCGTTGTGAGGCAGCACTGCTAACCACTGTGCCACCGTGCCGCCCCTGTCATGCTCTTAAAGGCATACTGGCTTATACTTTGCTGGATTAATTCTGCTTCCTTTCTTAAACAAGGGAACAACACTGGCTATTCTCCAGTCCTTTGGAACCTCACCTGTGGACAAAGAGGATGTGAAGATATCTCTGTTAAGGCTCCAGCTATTTCACCCCTTGCCTCCCGCAGTAACCTGGGCTAGATCCCATCCAGCCCCGGGGACTTGTCTACCTTAATTCAATTTAGGATACTCAACATTTCCTCCTTTGATATATTGACACTCTCTAGAACGTTCACACATCTATCCCTGACCTCAACATCCGCCATTTCCTTCTCCTTGGTGAATACAGATACAAAGTACTCATTAAGGATTTCACCCACTTCCTGTGGCTCCATGCATAACTTCCCTCCATTATTCTTGAGTGGGCCTACTCTTTCTCTTGCCATCCTTTTGCTCTTAATATATGTATAAAAAGCCTTGGGATTCTCTTTGACCCTATTGAGGTAGTGTAGACAGAGTCAATGAATGGGAGGCTGGTTTGCATGATGGACTGGGTTTCATTCACGCCCCATAATAGTTTTTTGCAGCAGTCATACCAAGCTGTGATACAACCAGAAAGTATGCTTTCTATGGTGCAACTGTAAAAGTTGGTGAGAGTCGTAGCTGACATGCCAAATTTCCTTAGTCTCCTCAGAGAGTAGAGGTGTTGATGGGCTTTCTTAACTATAGTGTCGGCATGGAGGGACCAGGACAGGTTGTTGGTGATCTGGACACCTAAAAGCTTGAAGCTCTTGACCATTTCTATTTCATCCCCATTGATCTAGACAGGGGCATGTTCTCAACTACACTTCCTGAAGTCGATAACTATCTCTTTTGTTTTGTTGACATTGAGGGAGAGATTATTGTCACCGCACCAGTTCACCAGATTCTCTATCTCATTCCTGTACTCTGTCTTGTCATTGTTTGAGATCCGACCCACTACGGTGGCGTCGTCAGCAAACTTGAAAATCGAGTTGGAGGAGAATTTGGCCACACAGTCATAGTGTATAAGGAGTAGAGTAGGGCGCTGAGGACACAGCCTTCTGGGGCACCAGTGTTGAGGATGTTGCCTATCTTTACTGATGCGGTCTGTGGGTTAGGAAGTTCAGGATCCAGTTGCAGAGGGAGGAGCCAAGGCACAGGCCACGGAGTTTGGAGATGGGTTTTGTAGGAATAATGGTGTTGAAGGTTGAGCTGTAGTCAATAAATAGGAGTCTGACGTAGGTGTCTTTGTTATTTAGGTGTTCCAGGGTTGAAAATAGGGCCAGGAAGATGGTGTCTGCTGTGGACCTGTTGCAGCAATAGGCGAACTGTAGTGGATCCAGGCAATATACAAGTAGCACAAAGGTATACAAATAGTGCATTGTATTTAAAACTCAGCTAGTCAAATTACTTAATATAACAGAAATATTCATTGAAATATTGAAATTTTATACTCTTGCACGAGACTTTAGGAGATGAGTGGGTCACAAAGCAGCGATAGAGAGGCCAAGACTGCAGAACAGAGCATAAATCAGCAAGACAGAGAGTGAAAGGCTTAAAGAGCCACATAGAACATAGAGCTGTGAGAGAAGAAAGAGCAAGAATGTGACAATGCCCTGACTGGATAGTCAGTCACATTCGGAAAGAAAACCAAGGCGTGAAATCACAGGGAAGCAGTTAGGTGATTGGCTGGAGAGTATTTTCTAATCATCTTCTCTGAGCAAGGGAGTTTATATCGGGCTGAGTAGAACATTAATCGAAATAATAAGAAAATGAGCACAAGCATACTATAGGCATTAATCAAAACTTAATTAGTAAACTCATTAGTAGTTAGTAATACTAATAGCAATACTAATTTAATTAGTAATAAGCGTTTGCAGTTCAAGAAGCTTCAGCTCAGTGTGAAGTGAACTGGGGGCTGAGCTGCAGACACTGCAATACATCAGGGAGAGAGATAATTACCTGGACACTTTGTTCAATAAGTGGACGGCCCTTCAGCTGGGTCATCAGATTTGCACTAACAGATGTGATAAACTCACCTTCTCTAGTTCCGAGGTCGGGAACTCCATCTGATGACAATCCTCCAACCTTTCATGCACTGGCTGGCAGTAGGCTGCTCATGCGCAGTTTTGCCTTTTCATGTTCTTCAGGCCAAGAACCGGCCATGTGTGCCTGTGCAGAAAAAAAGAACGGAGCGAAAAGCAAGGTCAAATGATGGATACGGAGCACCCATTATCTACTAGGTGTCCCAGGGAGCAAGACATGGGAGAGGGGCAGGGAGAGGTTCCAAAAAGGAAATACCAGGTCAGGGACAAAGATAGGAAACAGAAATAGATTCCATTAAGTTTAGTGAAAGGAGAAAAGAACTAGGCTCCGAGTTAAAAGAAAGAGCTGCAGGAAGCAGACTTTAAGTGAAGTGGAGAAAAGGAGAAAAGCCCTGAAGATCCAAGAAGGCTGCCTGCTGAAGGTTGGTCACACTGTACTGTATGCCATCAGGGCTAAGGTATTCCTCTGAACAGTGACATTCTACTTGGCATGGCCAAAGATCTGAAATTGTGCTTGAAAGGTGAAGCTTGAGTGTACTCGAAAATCCAGGGGTAAGGAATCTCGGATGGTGAGACTGAAACCATGAGAGGTAGGAACCTTGCCAATGTTGTCCATGTGGAGGTGATTTTTGGAGAAAATTCCAAGGCGAGATCTTCAAACATGGAGACTGGAAATCCTCGTGAAAAAAACAATGTTTAGGTGGGATTGGTTGGCTCAGAATGTGCCAAATGTCTGGGTGGGTTGTTGAGAAATACATGGAATCTGTTCTGGTCGCATCGGTCATTTATTGTGGCGTGGTGTGTCTGACCACTGTTGACCTCTTAACTCAAGTGTGCATTATCTTAACCATGATATATATATATATATGCATATATATCATGGTTAAGATTAAAAAAGAGGGTGCTGATTGGTTGACATGTGGACTCTGATTAGTTGAGGTGCTGCAGTGGAAAATGCACCAGTCAATCATGACTGACAATTCACTGCCAAGCAGTGTTTGAAAATTTAAACCAGGCAACTTGACACGGATTGCCCTGAAGAATGAACCAGCAAATGGCTATCACTTATTTTGTTCAATTGAAACAGGTGCAATGTGTGTACCTGTTCTTTCTGTCTGCAAAGAAAGGGCCCTGTGTATTAATATATGTAGCTTCCAGTATGAGCAAATGCACCATATTACAAGCCTAAATGACACCCTTAAATTGGTTGTCAGGGTCATTTTTAGCACACTAAGAATTTTTTAGTAAATGTTATCCAATCACAGAAACACATCTAACGTTGGCAACTGTATTTTGAGTTTTGCAAGCATGGCTGATGTACAGTCTGTACCTTACATGTAAAGAGCGGAAGGGACATGCTGTTTGATTCAATCTGCCAGCCTTTGGGATTGTCCTGGATCAGACAAAGGGAAATAAGTGCACATTGACGTCACCCCAACTCTCTGTAAGAATGATCATTTATTTATTTTAAGAATGCACAAAGTTTACACAAGTGTTCCTTCCTCAAAACCTCAATCTTACCATTGTACCCCACCGGTGGATGGGCAGGGTGAGTTGGTAAGATCGCGACAGAGCCAAGAAATCAGATTCGCGCCCGATTTCTCATCTCTTGCAATCTTACTGCCACTGGATATAGAACATAGAAAGCCACAGCACAAACAGGCCCTTCGGCCCACAAGTTGCGCCGATCACATCCCCACCTCTAGGCCTATCTATAGCCCTCAATCCCATTAAATCCCATGTACTCATCCAGAAGTCTCTTAAAAGACCCCAACAAGTTTGCCTCCACCACCACCGACGTCAGCCGATTCCACTCACCCACCACCCTCTGAGTGAAAAACTTACCCCTGACATCTCCTCTGTACCTACCCCCCAGCACCTTAAACCTGTGTCCTCTCGTAGCAACCATTTCAGCCCTTTGAAATAGCCTCTGGGAGTCTACCCTATCCAGACCTCTCAACATCTTGTAAACCTCTATCAGGTCACCTCTCATCCTTCGTCTCTCCAGGGAGAAGAGACCAAGCTCCCTCAACCTATCCTCATAAGGCATGCCCCCCAATCCAGGCAACATCCTTGTAAATCTCCTCTGCACCCTTTCAATGGCTTCAACATCTTTCCTGTAATGAGGTGACCAGAACTGCGCGCAGTACTCCAAGTGGGGTCTAACCAGGGTCCTATAAAGCTGCAGCATTATCTCCCGACTCCGAAACTCAATCCCTCGATTAATGAAGGCCAGTACGCCGTACGCCTTCTTGACCGCATCCTCCACTTGCGAGGCCGATTTAAGAGTCCTATGGACCCGGACCCCAAGGTCCTTCTGATCCTCTACACTGCTAAGAATGGTACCCTTCATATTATACTGCTGCTTCATCCCATTGGATCTGCCAAAATGGATCACCACACACTTATCCGGGTTGAAGTCCATCTGCCACTTCTCCGCCCAGTCTTGCATTCTATCTATGTCTCGCTGCAACTTCTGACATCCCTCCAAACTATCCACAACACCACCTACCTTGGTGTCGTCAGCAAACTTACCAACCCATCCCTCCACTTCCTCATCCAGGTCATTTATGAAAATGACAAACAGCAAGGGTCCCAGAACAGATCCCTGGGGCACTCCACTGGTCACTGACCTCCATGCAGAGAAAGACCCCTCCACAGCCACTCTCTGCCTTCTGCAGGCAAGCCAGTTCTGGATCCACAAGGCAACAGCCCCTTGGATCCCATGCCCTCTCACTTTCTCAAGAAGTCTTGCATGGGGGACCTTATCGAACGCCTTGCTGAAGTCCATATAGACCACATCCACCGCTCTTCCTTCGTCAATGTGTTTGGTCACATTTTCAAAGAACTCAACCAGGCTCGTAAGGCACGACCTGCCCTTGACAAAGCCGTGCTGACTACTTTTGATCATACTAAACTTCTCTAGATGATCATAAATCCTGTCTCTCAGGATCCTCTCCATCAACTTACCAACCACTGAGGTTAGACTCACCGGTCGGTAATTTCCCGGGCTGTCCCTGTTCCCTTTCTTGAATATAGGGACCACATCTGCAATCCTCCAATCCTCCGGAACCTCTCCCGTCTCCATCGATGATGCAAAGATCATCGCCAAAGGCTCCGCAATCTCCTCCCTCGCCTCCCACAGTAACCTGGGGTACATCCCATCCGGTCCCGGCGACTTACCAACCTTGATGCCATTCAATAGTTCCAACACATCCTCTTTCTTTATGTCCACATGCTCGATCCTTTCTGTCCACCGCAAACCAGCAGTACAACCACCCAGATCCCTTTCCACCGTGAATACCGAGGTAAAGTATTCATTAAGCACCTCCGCCATTTCTAACGGTTCCGCACAAACTTTTCCCCCTTCACCTTTTAAGGGTCCTATGCCTTCACATCTCATCCTTTTACTCTTGACATATTTGTAGAAAGCCTTGGGATTCTCCTTAATCTTACCCGCCAAGGCCTTCTCATGACCCCTTCTCGCTCTCCTAATTTCCTTCTTAAGCTCCTTCCTCCATCCCGTATACTCCTCTAAATCCTTAACACCTCCTAGCTCTCTGAACCTTCTGTACGCCTCTCTTTTCTTATTCACCAGGTTCATCACAACCTTCGTGCACCACGGTTCCCGTACCCTACCAACACCCCCCTGTCTCATCAGAACGTTGTCATGCAGAGCTCCAGACAAACATTCCTTGAAAATCCTCCACTTTCCTTCGGTACTTTTCCCCAAGAATGCCTCCTTCCAATTTACCCGTCTAATTTCCTCCCTGATGACACTGTATTTCCCTTTACTCCAGAGAAACACTTTCCTCGCCTGCCTGATCCTATCTCTTTCCAATGCTATCGTGAAGGAGATAGAATTATGATCGCTATCCCCAAGATGCTCACCCACCGAGAGATCCTCCACCTGTCCAGGTTCATTAGCCAGCACCAGATCAAGTACAGCCTCTCCTCTAGTAGGCTTATCCACATACTGTGTCAGGAAACTCTCCTGGACACACCTAACAAACTCCTCTCCATCCAAACCCCTAGCCCTAGGGATATTCCAATCTATGTTTGGGAAATTAAAATCTCCCATCACGACAACTCTGTTATTCCTACATCTCTCCAGGATCTGTTTCCCCATCTGCTCCTCAACATCTCTGTTACTATTGGGCGGCCTATAGAAAACACCCAGCAAAGTTACCGACCCCTTCCTGTTCCTAACCTCCACCCACAGAGACTCCGTCGTCAATCCCTCCACGGCGTCCACCTTCTCTACAGCCGTGACACTATCCCTGATCAACAGTGCCACTCCCCCCCCTCTCTTGCCTCCCTCCCTGTCCTTCCTGAAACATCTAAAACCCGGCACCTGAAGCACCCAGTCCTGTCCCTGAGACATCCAAGTCTCCGTAATGGCCACCACATCACAATTCGAAGCAGCAATCCACGCTCTAAGCTCATCCACTTTATTCACTACACTCCTGGCATTAAAATAGACACATCTCAGACCTTCAGCCTGAGCACTTCCCTTCTCCATCACTCATCTAACCTTCCTCTTACCCTGTTTACATTCCTTATCTATTTGCGAGCTAACCTCCTCGCTCTCAGTCCCCTCATTTCGATTCCCTCCCCCCAACCTTTCTAGTTTAAAGTCTCTCCAGTAGCCTTAGCCAACCTTCCCGCCAGGATATTGGTCCCCCTGGGATTCAAGTGCCACCCGTCTTTTTTAAACAGGTCACACCTGCCCCTAAAGAGGTCCCAATGATCCAAGTACCCAAATCCTTGTCCCTTGCTCCAGTCCCTCAGCCACGCATTCATTCTCCACCGATTCCTGTTCTCACTCTCCCGCGGCACAGGCAGCAATCCCGAGATTACTACCTTTGCATTCCTCTTTCTCAGCTGTCTACCTAACTCCCTATATTCTCTTTTCATGACCCCTTCCCTCTTCCTACCTATGTCAGCAGTACCTATATGCATCACGACCTTCGGCTCCTCTCCCTCCCCCTTCAGGATTTCTGGGACTCGACCAGAGACATCCCGGACCCCTGCACCAGGGAGACAAACCACCATCCGAGAGTCCCGTCTGTGTCCGCAAAAACGCCTATCTGACCCCCTCACCGTAGAGTCCCCAATTAGCACTACCCTCCTTGGATGAGAATATAGGAGGCATGGTTATTAAGTTTGCAGATGACACCAAGATTGGTGGCATAGTGGACAGTGAAGAAAGTTATCTCCAATTGCAATGGGATCTTGATCAATTGGGCCAGTGGACTGATGAATGGCAGATGGAGTTTAATTTATCAAAACTCGTTGCATTCTGGGGTAGTGCCGGTTGATTGGAAAACGGCTAATGTTACGCCGCTGTTTAAAAAAGGAAGGAGGCAAAAGGCGGGTAACCACAGGCCGGTCAGCTTAACGTCTGTAGTAGGGAAAATGCTGGAATCCATTATTAAAGAGGAGATAGCAGGGCATCTGGATAGAAATGGTTCGATCAATCAGACGCAGCATGGATTCATGAGGGGAAAGTCGTGCTTGACTAACATGTTGGATTTTTATGAAGATGTGACTAGGGCGGTTGATGGAGGAGAACCGGTGGATGCGGTGTTTTTGGATTTCCAAAAGGCGTTTGATAAGGTGCCCCATAAAAGGCTGCTGAAGAAGATTAGGGCACACGGAGTTGGGGGTAGTGTGTTAAAGTGGATTGGGGACTGGCTATCCGACAGGAAACAAAGAGTCGGAATAAATGGGTGTTTTTCCGGTTGGAGGAAGGTAACTAGTGGCGTGCCGCAGGGATCGGTACTCGGGCCGCAACTATTCACCATTTATATAGATGATCTGGAGGAGGGGACGGAGTGTAGGGTAACGAAGTTTGCAGACGACACAAAGATAAGTGGAAAAGTGAATCGTGTGGAGGACGGAGAAGATCTGCAGAGAGATTTGGACAGGCTGAGTGAGTGGGCGAGGATATGGCAAATGGAGTATAACGTTGAGAAATGCGAGGTTATACACTTTGGAGGAAATAATAACAAATGGGATTACTATCTCAATGGAAACAAATTAAATCATGCTACCGTGCAAAGGGACCTGGGGGTCCTTGTGCATGAGACGCAAAAGCCCAGTCTGCAGGTACAACAGGTGATCAAGAAGGCAAATGGGATGTTAGAACATAGAACATAGAACATTACAGCGCAGAACAGGCCCTTCGGCCCACGATGTTGCACCGACCAGTTAAAAAAAAACTGTGACCCTCCAACCTAAACCAATTTCTTTTCGTCCATGAACCTATCTACGGATCTCTTAAACGCCCCCAAACTAGGCGCATTTACTACTGATGCTGGCAGGGCATTCCAATCCCTCACCACCCTCTGGGTAAAGAACCTACCCCTGACATCGGTTCTATAACTACCCCCCCTCAATTTAAAGCCATGCCCCCTCGTGCTGGATTTCTCCATCAGAGGAAAAAGGCTATCACTATCCACCCTATCTAAACCTCTAATCATCTTATATGTTTCAATAAGATCCCCTCTTAGCCGCCGCCTTTCCAGCGAAAACAATCCCAAATCCCTCAGCCTCTCCTCATAGGATCTCCCCTCCATACCAGGCAACATCCTGGTAAACCTCCTCTGCACCCTCTCCAAAGCCTCCACATCCTTCCTGTAATGTGGGGACCAGAACTGCACACAGTACTCCAAGTGCGGCCGCACCAGAGTTGTGTACAGTTGCAACATAACGCTACGACTCCTAAATTCAATCCCCCTACCAATAAACGCCAAGACACCATATGCCTTCTTAACAACCTTATCTACTTGATTCCCAACTTTCAGGGATCTATGCACACATACACCTAGATCCCTCTGCTCCTCCACACTATTCAAAGTCCTCCCGTTAGCCCTATACTCAACACATCTGTTATTCCTACCAAAGTGAATTACCTCACACTTCTCCGCATTAAACTCCATCCGCCACCTCTCGGCCCAACTTTGCAACCTGTCTAAGTCTTCCTGCAAACTACGACACCCTTCCTCACTGTCTACCACACCACCGACTTTGGTGTCATCAGCAAATTTGCTAATCCACCCAACTATACCCTCATCCAGATCATTAATAAATATTACAAACAGCAGTGGCCCCAAAACAGATCCCTGAGGTACACCACTTGTAACCGCACTCCATGATGAATATTTACTATCAACCACCACCCTCTGTTTCCTATCCGCTAGCCAATTCCTGATCCAATTTCCTAGATCACCCCCAATCCCATACATCTGCATTTTCTGCAGAAGCCTACCATGGTGAACCTTATCAAACGCCTTACTAAAATCCATATATACCACGTCCACTGCCTTGCCCCCATCCACCTCCTTGGTCACTTTCTCAAAAAACTCAATAAGGTTAGTAAGGCACGACCTACCTGCCACAAAACCATGCTGACTATCACCTATCAATTCATTACTCTCCAAATAACTATAAATCCTATCCCTTATAATTTTTTCCAACATCTTGCCGACAACAGAAGTGAGACTCACCGGTCTATAATTCCCGGGGAAGTCTCTGTTCCCCTTCTTAAACAATGGGACAACATTCGCTAACCTCCAATCTTCTGGTACTATACCAGAGGCCAACGACGACCTGAAGATCAGAGCCAGAGGCTCTGCAATCACTTCTCTTGCCTCCCAGAGAATCCTTGGATAAATCCCATCCGGACCAGGGGATTTATCTATTTTCAGACCCTCCAGAATATCCTGCACATCCTCCTTATCAACTGTAATACTGTCTATTCTACTCCCTTGCAACCCAGTGTCCTCCTCAGCTATATTCATGTCCCCTTGCGTGAACACCGAAGAGAAATATTGGTTCAATGCTTCACCAATCTCCTCCGGTTCCACACATAACTTCCCTCTGCCATCTATAACTGGCCCTAAACTTGCCCTAACCAACCTTCTGTTCTTGACATACCTATAGAACGCCTTAGGATTCTCTTTAACCCTATCCGCCAAAGTCTTCTCATGTCCCCTTTTAGCCCTTCTAAGCTCGCTCTTCAACTCCCTCTTAGCCAATCTAAAGCTTTCTAGTGCACTACCCGAGTGCTCACGTCTCATCCGAACATAAGCCTCCTTTTTCTTTTTAACCAACAAAGAAACTTTTTTGGTGCACCACGGTTCCCTAGCCCTACCAATTCCTCCTTGCCTGACAGGGACATACCTATCACAGACTCGCAGTAGCTGCTCCTTGAAAAAACTCCACATGTCGGACGTTCCCAGTCCCTGTAATCTCCTAGTCCAACCTATGCTTCCTAATTCTCTCCTAATAGCCTCATAATTACCCTTCCCCCAGCTAAAACCACTGGCCCGAGGTTCATGCCTATCCCTTTCCATCACTAAGGTGAACGTAACCGAATTGTGGTCACTATCACCAAAATGCACACCAACTTCCAAGTCTAGCACCTGGTCTGGCTCATTTCCCAGCACCAGATCCAATATAGCCTCACCTCTAGTTGGCCTGTCTACATACTGAGTCAAAAAACCTTCCTGCACGCTTTGAACAAAAACTGACCCCTCTAACGAGCTAGAGCTATAACAATTCCAGTCAATATTAGTCAAGTTAAAATCCCCCATAACAATTGCCCTATTACTTTCACTCCTAAGCAGGATTGACTCCGCAATCCTTTCCTCAACCTCTCTAGAACTTTTAGGAGGTCTATAAAAGACTCCCAACAGGGTGACCTCTCCTCTCCTATTTCTAATCTCCGCCCATACTACCTCAACAGATAAGTCCTCATCAAACCTCCTCTCTGACACCCTCCCTCCCCCCTAAGAGTCCTGAATACCCTGTCAGACACATCCCGGACCCCAGCCCCTGTTGGCCTATATCGCGAGGGGGATAGAATATAAAAGCAGGGATGTCTTGATGCACCTGTACAGGGCATTGGTGAGGCCGCAGCTGGAATACTGTGTGCAGTATTGGTCCCCTTATATGAGGAAGGATATATTGGCATTGGAGGGAGTGCAGAGAAGGTTCACCAGGTTGATACCGGAGATGAGGGGTTTGGATTATGAGGAGAGGCTGAGGAGATTGGGTTTGTACTCGTTGGAGTTTAGAAGGATGAGGGGGGATCTTATGGAGACTTATAAGATAATGCGGTGGTTGGATAGGGTGGAGGTGGAGAGATTCTTTCCACTTAGTAAGGAAGTTAAAACTAGAGGACACAGCCTCAAAATAAAGGGGGGTCGGTTTAAGACAGAGTTGAGGAGGAACTTCTTCTCCCAGAGGGTGGTGAATCTCTGGAATTCTCTGCCCACTGAGGTGGTGGAGGCTACCTCGCTGAATATGTTTAAAGCGCGGATGGATGGATTCCTGATCGGTAAGGGAATTAAGGGTTATGGGGATCAGGCGGGTAAGTGGTACTGATCCACGTCAGATCAGCCATGATCTTATTGAATGGCGGGGCAGGCTCGAGGGGCTAGATGGCCTACTCCTGCTCCTATTTCTTATGTTCTTATGTTCTTAATTTAGACAAATGTGAAATGATGCATTTTTTTCGGTCAAACCAGGGCAGGACTTACTCAGTTAATGGCAGGACGTTGGGGAGAGTTTTAGAACAAAGAGATCTAGGGGTACATGTTCATAGGTCCTTGAAAGTGGAGTCACAGGTAGACACAGTGGTGAAGAAGGCATTCGGCATCCTTGGTTTCATTGGTCAGAACATTGAATACAGAAGTTGGAACGTCTTATTGAAGTTGTACAAGACATTGGTACGGTCACACTTGGAATACTGTGTATAGTTCTGGTTATAGAAAGGATATTATTAAACTAGAAAGAGTGCAGAAAAGATTTACTCGGATGTTCTCACTGGAACGACGGAGGTTGAGGGGCGACCATATAGAAGTCTGCAAGATTATGAGGGGCATGGACAGAGTGGATAGTCAGAAGCTTTTTCCCAGGGTGGAAGAGTCAATTACTAGGGGGCACAGGTTTAAGGTGCAAGGGGCAAGGTTTAAAAGAGATGTACGAGGTAGATTTTTTACACAGAGTAGTGGGTGCCTGGAACTCGTTGCCAGGGGAGGTCGTGGAAGCGGATACGGTAGTGACTTTTAAGGGACGTCTTGACAAATACATGAATAGGATGGGAATAGAGGGATATGGTCTCCAGAAGGGTAGGGTTTTAGTTACATCGGGCAGCATGGTCGGTGCAGGCTTGGAGGGCCGAAGGGCCTGTTCCTGTGCTGTAATTTGCTTTATTCTTTGTTCTTTGCTACCGGGACTTGATGGTTTGAGTTATAAGTGAGGCTGGATCGACTTTGGTAAGGCTTGGAATACTGTGTGCAATTCTGGTCACCCTATTATAGAAAGGATATTATTAAACTAGAAAGAGGGCAGAAACGATTTACTAGGATGCTACCGGGACTTGATGGATTGGGTTATAAGGAGAGGCTGGATAGACTGGGACTTTTTTCTCTGGAGTGTAGGAGGCTGAAGGGTGATCTTATAGAGGTCTATAAAATAATGAGGGGCACAGATCAGCTAGATAGTCAATATATTTTCCCAAAGGTAGAGGAGTCTAAAACTAGAGGGCACAGGCTCAAGGTGAGAGGGGAGAGATACAAAAGTGTCCAGAGGGGCAATTTTTTCACACAGAGGGTGGTGAGTGTCTGAAACAAGCTGCCAGAGGAAGTAGTAGAGGCGGGTTCAATTTTGTCTTTTAAAAAGCATTTAGATAGTTACATGGGTACGATGGTATAGAGGGATATGGGCCAAATGCGGGTAATTGGGATTAGCTTCGGGGTTTTTAAAAAAAAGAGCGGCGTGGACAAGTTGGGCCGAAGGGCCTGTTTCCATGTTGTAAACCTCTATGACTATGACTGGGACTTTTTTCTCTGGAGCGTAGGAGGCTTAGAGGTGATCTTATAGAGGTCTATAAAATAATGAGGGGCATAGATCAGCTAGTCAATATCTTTTCCCAAAGGTAGGGGAGTCTATAACTAGAGGGCATAGGTTTAAAGTGAGAGGGGAGAGATACAAAAGATACAAAAGTGTTCAGGGTGCAATTTTTTCACACAGAGGGTGGCGAGTGTCTGGAACAAGCTGCCAGAGGTAGTAGTAGAGACGGGTATAATTTTGTCTTTTAAAAAGCATTTGGATAGTTACATGGGTACTATGGGTATAGAGGGATATGGGCCAAATGCGGGTAATTGGGATCAGCTTAAATGGTAAAAACTGGAGGACATGGACAAGTTGGGCTGAATGGCCTGTTTCCATGCTGTAAATCTTTATGACTCAGTGAACAAAAGCTACCACTTTTATTTTATCTTATCTCTGGTTTGCTGAGCACATTATTTGCAGAGCATTGGAACACAACCACCTTACAGATTTGGGAAACAGGCCACCATTTATAAAAAGGGGAAATCAAAAATATTTTTCTGTTTCTGGGCAGAGCAGGAGCAGGATGGATCGTAAGAGGAGAAATCGGGACTGTTTAAATTGTCCTGTCTATAATGCCTATCTGCAACAAAAAGCTTCCTGGACCTGTGTACCAGCGATGGGCTGCCATGTGATATAAATGACAATGTTTGTCCTCATGGCTCGCTGCGTCCAACTATTAGCAAGGAATGAGCTGAAAAAGGGGCTTAGGAGAGCTAGGAGGGGACATGAGAAGTCCTTGGCGGGTCGGATCAAGGAAAACCCCAAGGCTTTTTACTCTTATGTGAGGAATAAAAGAATGACCAGGGTGAGGTTCGGGCCGGTCAAGGACAGTGGTGGGAACTTGTGTATGGAATCAGTAGAGATAGGCGAGGTGATGAATGAATACTTTTCTTCAGTGTTCACCAAGGAGAGGGGCCATGTTTTTCAGGAAGAGAAGGTGTTACAGGCTAATAGGCTGGAGGAAATAGATGTTCGGAGGGAGGATGTATTGGCAGTTTTGAATAAACTGAAGGTCGATAAGTCCCCTGGGCCTGATGAAATGTATCCTAGGATTCTTTGGGAGGCGAGGGATGAGATTGCAGAGCCTTTGGCTTTGATCTTTGGGTCCTCGCTGTCCACGGGGATGGTGCCAGAGGACTGGAGAGTGGCAAATGTTGTTCCTCTGTTTAAGAAAGGGAATAGAAATGACCCTGGTAATTATAGACCGGTTAGTCTGACTTCGGTGGTTGGTAAATTGATGGAAAAGGTCCTTAGGGATGGGATTTACGACCATTTAGAAAGATGCGGATTAATCCGAGATAGTCAGCACGGATTCGTGAAGGGCAAATCGTGCCTCACAAAATTGATAGAATTTTTTGAGGAGGTAACTAGGTGTGTTGATGAAGGTAGGGCGGTTGATGTCATATACATGGATTTTAGTAAGGCGTTTGATAAGGTCCCCCATGGTCGGCTTATGATGAAAGTAAGGAGGTGTGGGATAGAGGGAAAGTTGGCCGATTGGATAGGTAACTGGCTGTCTGATCAAAGACAGAGGGTGGTGGTGGATGGAAAATTTTCGGACTGGAGGCAGGTTGCTAGCGGAGTGCCGCAGGGATCGGTGCTTGGTCCTCTGCTCTTTGTGATTTTTATTAATGACTTAGAGGAGGGGGCTGAAGGGTGGATCAGTAAATTTGCTGATGACACCAAGATTGGTGGAGTAGTGGATGAGGTGGAGGGGTGTTGTAGACTGCAAAGAGACATAGATAGGATGCAAAGCTGGGCTGAAAAATGGCAAATGGAGTTTAACCCTGATAAATGTGAGGTGATTCATTTTGGTAGGACAAATTTAAATGTGGATTACAGGGTCAAAGGTAGGGTTCTGAAGACTGTGGAGGAACAGAGAGATCTTGGGGTCTATATCCACAGATCTCTAAAGGTTGCCACTCAAGTGGATAGAGCTGTGAAGAAGGCATATAGTGTGTTAGCTTTTATTAACAGGGGGTTGGAGTTTAAGAGCCGTGGGGTTATGCTGCAACTGTACAGGACCTTGGTGAGACCGCATTTGGAATATTGCGTGCAGTTCTGGTCACCTCACTATAAGAAGGATGTGGAAGCGCTGGAAAGAGTGCAGAGGAGATTTACCAGGATGCTGCCTGGTTTGGAGTGTCGGTCTTATGAGGAAAGGTTGAGGGAGCTGGGGCTGTTCTCTCTGGAGCGGAGGAGATTGAGGGGAGACTTAATAGAGGTTTATAAAATGATGAAGGGGATAGATCAAGTGAACGTTCAAAGACTATTTCCTCGGGTGGATGGAGCTATTACAAGGGGGCATAACTATAGGGTTCATGGTGGGAGATATAGGAAGGATATCAGAGGTAGGTTCTTCACGCAGAGAGTGGTTGGGGTGTGGAATGGACTGCCTGCAGTGATAGTGGAGTCAGACACTTTAGGAACATTTAAGCGGTTATTGGACAGGCACATGGAGCACACCAGGATGGTAGGGAGTGGGATAGCTTGATCTTGGTTTCAGATGAAGGTCGGCACAACATCGTGGGCCGAAGGGCCTGTTCTGTGCTGTACTGTTCTATGTTCTATGTTCTATGCCCAAGACACGCAAAACTGATGTCCCTTTCTGCCCTCTCTTATCCAAAAGCAGAATATAGGTAGCTAGAAGCAAGTTGAAAACTAGGACACAAAAGACAGCTATCTCAGGATTATTACCAGTGCCACGTGCTAGTCAGAGTAGAAACAGCAGGATATGTAGGATGAATACATGGCTGAAGAGGTGATTTGGTTTATTGTCACATGTATTAGTATACAGTGAAAAGTATTTTTCTTGCGCGTTATATAAAGCATACTGTTCATGGAGAAGGAAATGAGAGAGTGCAGAATGTTACAGTCATAGCTAGGGTGTAGAGAAAGATCAACTTAATACAAGGTAAGTTCATTCATAAGATGCCTGCGTTGGACTGGGGTAAACACAGTAAGAAGTCTAACACCAGGTTAAAGTCCAACAGATTTATTTGGTAGCAAAAGTGGCTTTTGCTACCAAATAAACCTGTTGGACTTTAACCTGGTGTTGTTAGACTTCTTACTGTATTCTATGGCCAAGCCAGTTCTGAATCCATCTAACTAGTCCACCCCTGATCCCTTGTGATTTAATCTTTTGCACCAGCCTGCCATGAAGGACCTTGCAATATGCTTTGCTAAAGTCCCTGTAGACAATATCCACAGCCCTTCCCTCATCAATCATTTTTGTCACCTCCTTTAAAAACTCAATTATATGAGTGAGATATGATTTCCCTTGTACAAAACATGCTATTGAGATCAAAAAGGAGGTGGTATTGGGGTTCTTGAGAAACATTTAGGTAGACAAGTCCCCAGGGATATGCCCCAGAATACTGAGAGAGGCCAGGGAGGAAATTGCTGGGGCCTTGAGAGAAATCTTTGTGTCACTAGCTATAGGGGAGCTCCCAGAAGATTGGAGAATAGCTAATGTTGTTCCTTTGTTTAAGAAGGGTAGCAAGAATAATCCAGGTAATTACAGGTCTCTGAACCTTACATCAGTGATAGGGAAATTATTGGAGAGGATTCTTCGAGACAGGATTTACTCCCACTTGAGAGTAAGTGGACTTATTAGCGAGAGGCAACATGGTTTTGTGAAGGAGAGGTCGTGTCTCACTAACTTGATCGAGTTTTCCGAGGAAGTGACGAAGATGATTGATGAGGGTAGGGCAGTGGATGTTGTCTACATGGATTTCAGTAAGGCCTTTGACAAGGTACCTCATAGAGTCATGGCAGACTGGTGCAGAAGGTGAAGTCGCATGGGATCAGAGGTGAGCTGATAAGGTGGATACAGAACTGGCTCGGTCAAAGAAGGTAAGAAGTTTAACAACACCAGGTTAAAGTCCAACAGGTTTATTTGGTAGCAAAAGCCACACAAGCTTTCGGAGCTCCAAGCCCCTTCTTCAGGTGAGTGAGAATTTTGTTCACAAACAGGGCATATAAAGACAGAGACTCAATTTACATGAATAATGGTTGGAATGCGAATACTTACAGCTAATCAAGTCTTTAGAAACAAAACAATGTGAGTGGAGAGAGCATCAAGACAGGCTAAAAAGATGTGTATTGTCTCCAGACAAGACAGCCAGTGAAACTCGGCAGGTCAGGCAACTGTGGGGGTTACAGATAGTGTGACATGAACCCAATATCCCGGTTGAGGCCGTTTCCAACCATTATTCACGTAAATATATGCCCTGTTTGTGAACAGAATTCCCACTCACCTGAAGAAGGGGCTTGGAGCTCCGAAAGCTTGTGTGGCTTTTGCTACCAAATAAACCTGTTGGGACTTTAACCTGGTGTTGTTAAACTTCTTACTGTGTTTACCCCAGTCCAACGCTGGCATCTCCACATCATGACTACAGTCGGTCAAAGAAGACAGAGGGTAGCAGTGGAAGGGTGCATTTCTGAATGGAGGGCTGTGACAAGTGGCATTCCTCAGGGATCAGTGCTGGGACCTTTGCTGTTTGTAATATTTTTTAATGGCTTGGGGGAAAATGTAACTATTTGTTTGATTAGTAAGTTTGCGGACGACACAAAGGTTGGTGGATTTGCGGATAGTGATGAGGACCATCAGAGGACACAAACAACAGCCTCCAAATCCTGCCTAATCTGGTTGTAGTTAGCCTTCCCCCAATGTAGCATCTTAACCTGAGGACAACACTTGTCCTTTTCCATCAGTATCTGAAAGCTTTTGGAATTGTGGTCACTGTTCGCCACATGTTCCCCCATTGCAACTTTGATGAACTGGTCGAGCACATTCCCTAGTACTAGGTCCAGTATAGCCCCCTCTCTAGTTGGACTATCTACATATTATTCCAAAAACCTTCCTGGGCACACTTAACAAATTCCTCACCATCCGCATCCTTAGCCCCAAGGGATTTCCAGTCAATCTGAGGAAAATTAAAGTCCCCCACGATAACAACCCGATTATTTCTGCACCTGTCCAGAATCTGCTTACATATCCGTTCTTCAACTTTCTGTGGGCTTTTGGGAGGCCTGTAGTACATCCCCATCATAGTGACTGCCCCCTTCCTGTTTCTGAGTTCTACCCACAGTGTCTCATTACGTAAGGGCGAGCAGGGGTGAGTTTAATTCATTTTTGCACTTTCTACCTGGTACTGGCAAGGTATCTAGAGGGGATGGGTGTGCAGGCAGTGCTATGTTCCTCTTGCACTATGTTTGAGGTGAGGGACGACGACAGTGTCCCTGCTGATTACATCTGTGGGAAGTGCACCCATCTGCAGCTCCTCCAAAACCGTGTTAGGGAACTGGAGCTGGAGTTGGATGAACTTAGGATCATTAGGGACGCAGAGGTGGCCATAGACAGAAGCTTTAGGGATACAGTTACTCCGAGGAATGGAAACAGATGGGTGACGGTGAGAGGGGCTGAGAGGAAGCAGTCCGTGCAGGGATCCCCGGTGGTCGTTCCCCTTAGCAACAAGTATTCCGCTTTGGATACGGTTGAGGGGGATGACATACCAGTGGGGAGCCGCAGTGAGAGGATCTCCAGCACTGTGTCCGTCTCTGTGGCTCGGGAGGGTAAGGGGCAGAGCGGGAGGGCAATAGTTATTGGGGACTCGTTAGTTAGAGGGATAGATAGGAGGTTCTGTGGCAGCAAAAGAGACTCACGGATGCTATGTTGCCTACCGGATGCCAAGGTCCGTGACGTCTCAGACCGTGTTTTCCGGATTCTGAAGGGGGAGGGGAAACAGTCACAAGTCGTGGTACACGTTGGTACCAATGACATAGGTAAGAGAAGGGACATGTGGTCATCTCTGGTATGTTGCCGGTGCCACGTGATAGCGAGTTGAGGAACAGAGAGAGAGTGCAGTTAAACATGTGGTTGCAGGGATGGTGTAGGAGGGAGGGTTTCAGATACGTGGATAATTGGAACACATTCTGGGGAAGGTGGGACCTGTACAAACAGGACGGGGTGCACCTGAACCAGAGGGGCACCAAGATCCTAGGAGAGAAATTTGTTACGGCTCTTCAGGGGGGTTTAAACTAATTTGTCAGGGGAGTGGGAAAAGGAGTTGTCGTCCAGAAGTCAGTGAGGGTGGTGAGGTATTGGGGAAGGTATCAGGGTCAAGGGTGGGTACCGATAGACAGGAAGGTGGGTTGAAGTGTGTCTACTTCAATGCGAGGAGCATCCGGAACAAGGTAGATGAACTTGGGGTGTGGATTGGTACTTGGGACTATGATGTTGTGGCCATTACGGAGACGTGGATAGAACAAGGACAGGAATGGTTGTTGGACATTCCGGGGTATAGATGTTTCACTAAGTGTAGGGAAGCTGGTGAAAGAGGTGGAGGAGTGGCATTGTTAATCAAGGATAGTTTAACGGCTGCGGAAAGGCACTTCGAGGGGGATCGGCACACTGAGGTAATATGGGCTGAGGTTAGAAATAGGAAAGGAGCGGTCACGTTGTTAGGAGTTTACTATAGGCCCCCAAATAGTAATAGAGATGTGGAGGAAGAAATTGCGAAGCAGATTATGGATATGTGTGGGGGTCACAGGGTAGTTGTCATGTGTAAGTTTTTCGGGCAACTCAGGCCTTTTTTATGAGCTGGGAAAAGGACTTGAACCCTAAAGAACTGTGAAAGTGGCCACACTTGGCTGCAGGACTTGACCAAAAATGTCCCAGGGAGCCCAGCCAGCCTGTGTGTGTGTGTGTGTGTGTGCGAAGGGGCCCAGTCCAGAAATTGCAAGCAGCCAGAAACCAGACAGACTGCTGATTAGGTTATCAGCAGCACAAAAAGGACCTGACGACCTCACCAGACTAGGCCGGCAGCAAGACAATACACCTGGTCTGGACTCAATACAGGTGATAATGGCCTTGTCCCAGAGCGAGGAGAAGCCCATTTCCCTAATGAGAAAACAATTAAACGATCTCCGATGGAACAATAAAGGACAGCAAGAGACCTATCACCTGGGATGGGACCATCTGGTCTCTATGGACTGTAAGATCGCAGCTGCAGATAACACTTTGTCTGTGGAACTGCCGGTTGGAAGGGGGGCGGAGTTGGCAGGAAAATAATTCAAGTTTTACAATATAAAAGGATGGTCAGGCCGGCCATTTCTTCCCTCTTTTCTCTTCGGACCAGCATGACAGCACTCCTCTCCTGTTTCCTGCCTCTCGTTCGTCTCCAGCACGCAGCCCGAAGCCCACTGAGCAATTTAAACTAGGATTGTGAGTATCCCCTGGTAATTCGCGAAGTTCCCGAGATCATCATAGTGGATGAGGCTTTGGGGAAAGGGGGGGGCTTTTGCATGTACCTTTCATAGTTTAAGACGTGGTAAACTTGTATAAAGTAAGAATTCCGTGGTGTCCGTTTTAGTATTCCTTCCATAGCTATAGTCTTATAGAGCATAAGGCATGGTGTGTTGTTTTCCTGGTGTTTGATGACCTTTGACCTTGATGTTTTAAGATATATATCTTTGACTTCCGTTGGAGTCCGTTTTGATCTTTTCAATTTCTCACCAATGATCTCTGACTAAGTCACAATATAAATATTCCTTACCATAATTACGGAGTCTAGAACTGAGGGTACCCTGGGCGCTTCGAAACCGCCCACTCAGGAAAGGCTGCCAGGTAGTGGATAGGCAGCAGTTTCCTTTTCTCTCTCTTGGGAGCGCTACTCTAGTGAAGTAGACGCAAGGTGGCCATTGTTCCATCGGCGAGAGAGAGAATCACTCGGGCATTGGTGGGGTTTGGGTGACGGAGAACCAAACCTAAAATAAGCCCAGTGGAGTTAAAAAGAGGGATCCCGCTACACATGGGGGACTTTAACTTCCCAAATATTGATTGGAACCTTTGTAGGTCAAATAGGTTGGATGGGGCACTTTTTGTGCAGTGTGTGCAGGAGGGTTTCCTGACACAATATGTGGATAGGCCGACAAGAGGTGAGGCCACATTGGATTTGGTACTGGGAAATGAACCGGGCCAAGTGTTAGATTTGGTTGTGGGAGAGCACTTTGGAGATAGTGACCACAATTCGGTGTCTTTTATTATTGCAATGGAGAGGGATAGGGCCATACGCAGGGCAAGGTTTACAATTGGGGGAGAGGTAATTATGATGCGATTAGGCAAGAATTAGGGGGCATACGTTGGGAACAGAAACTGTCAGGGAAAGGAACTAATGAAAAGTGGAACTTTTTCAAGGAACAAATACTGGGTGTCCTTGATAGGTATGTCCCTGTCAGGCAGGGAGGAAATGGCCGAGTGAGGGAACCATGGTTCACAAAAGAGGTGGAATGTCTTGTGAAAAGGAAGAGGGAAGCTTATGTAGGGATGAGGAAACAAGGTTCAGATGGCTCGATTGAGGGTTACAAGTTAGCAAGGAATGAGCTGAAAAAGGGGCTTGGGAGAGCTAGGAGGGGACACGAGAAGTCCTTGGCGGGTCGGATCAAGGAAAACCCCAAGGCTTTTTACTCTTATGTGAGGAATAAAAGAATGACCAGGGTGAGGTTAGGGCCGGTCAAGGACAGTAGTGGGAACTTGTGTATGGAGTCAGTAGAGATAGGCGAGGTGATGAATGAATACTTTTCTTCAGTGTTCACCAAGGAGAGGGGCCATGTTTTTGAGGAAGAGAAGGTGTTACAGGCTAATAGGCTGGGGGAAACAGATGTTCGGAGGGAGGATGTCCTGGCAGTTATGAATAAACTGAAGGTCGATAAGTCCCCTGGGCCTGATGAAATGTATCCTAGGATTCTTTGGGAGGCAAGGGATGAGATTGCAGAGCCTTTGGCTTTGATCTTTGGGTCCTCGCTGTCCACGGGGATGGTGCCAGAGGACTGGAGAATGGCGAATGTTGTTCCTCTGTTTAAGAAAGGGAATAGAAATGACCCTGGTAATTATAGACCGGTTAGTCTTACTTCGGGTGGTTGGTAAATTGATGGAAAAGGTCCTTAGAGATGGGATTTACGACCATTTAGAAAGATGCGGATTAATCCGGGATAGTCAGCACGGATTCGTGAAGGGCAAGTTGTGCCTCACAAATTTGATAGAATTTTTTGAGGAGGTAACTAAGTGTGTTGATGAAGGTAGGGCAGTTGATGTCATATACATGGATTTTAGTAAGGCGTTTGATAAGGTCCCCCATAGTCGGCTTATGATGAAAGTGAGGAGGTGTGGGATAGAGGGAAAGTTGGCCGATTGGATAGGTAACTGGCTGTCTGATCGAAGACAGAGGGTGGTGGTGGATGGAAAATTTTCGGATTGGAGGCAGGTTGCTAGCGGAGTGCCGCAGGGATCAGTGCTTGGTCCTCTGCTCTTTGTGATTTTTATTAATGACTTAGAGGAGGGGCTGAAGGGTGGATCAGTAAATTTGCTGATGACACCAGGATTGGTGGAGTAGTGGACGAGGTGGAGGGCTGTTGTAGGCTGCAAAGAGACATAGATAGGATGCAGAGCTGGGCTGAAAAATGGCAAATGGAGTTTAACCCTGATAAATGTGAGGTGATTCATTTGGTAGGACTAATTTAAATGTGGATTACAGGGTCAAAGGTAGGGTTCTGAAGACTGTGGAGGAACAGAGAGATCTTGGGGTCTATATCCACAGATCTCTAAAGGTTGCCACTCAAGTGGATAGAGCTGTGAAGAAGGCCTATAGTGTGTTAGCTTTTATTAACAGGGGGTTGGAGTTTAAGAACCGTGGGGTTATGCTGCAACTGTACAGGACCTTGGTGAGACCACATTTGGAATATTATGTGCAGTTCTGGTCACCTCACTATAAGAAGGATGTGGAAGCGCTGGAAATAGTGCAGAGGAGATTTACCAGGATGCTGCCTGGTTTGGAGGGTAGGTCTTATGAGGAAAGGTTGAGGGAGCTAGGGCTGTTCTCTCTGGAGCGGAGGAGGCTGAGGGGAGACTTAATAGAGGTTTATAAAATGATGAAGGGGATAGATAGAGTGAACATTCAAAAACTATTTCCTCGGGTGGATGGAGCCATTACAAGGGGGCATAACTATAGGGTTCGTGGTGGGAGATACAGGAAGGATATCAGAGGTAGGTTCTTTACGCAGAGAGTGGTTGGGGTGTGGAATGGACTGCCTGCAGTGATAGTGGAGTCAGACACTTTAGGAACATTTAAGCGGTTATTGGATAGGCACATGGAGCACACCAGGATGATAGGGAGTGGGATAGCTTGATCTTGGTTTCAGAGAAAGCTCGGCACAACATCGTGGGCCGAAGGGCCTGTTCTGTGCTGTACTGTTCTCTGATTCTGGACTGTGACAAGGATGCAGAGATCCTTCAGCATGATCTGGACAGGTTGGGTTAGTGGGCAAATTAATGGCAGATGCAGTATAATTTGGATAAATGTGAGGTTATTCATTCAATCACAGAATCCCTACAGAAAGAGGCCATTCGGCCCATTGAATCTGTACTGACAACAATCCTACCCAGGCCCTATCTTTGAAAACCCACAGATTTACCCCACTAAGCCCTCTAACCTATGCATCCCGGGACACTTAGGGGCAATTTAGCACAGCCAATGCAATTAACCCGCACATCTTTGGACTGTGGAAGGAAACCGGAGGAAACCCACGCAGACATAGAACATAGAACATTACAGCGCAGTGCAGGCCCTTCAGTCCTCGATGTTGCGCCGACCAGTGAAACCAATCTAAAGCCCCTCTAATCTACACTATTCCATGGGACATGGGGCGAATGCAGATTTCACACAGACCCAAGCTGGGAATCAAACCCGAATCCCTGGCGCTGTGAAGCAGCAGTGCTAACCATTACGCCACCATGCCGCCCAAATTCACTTTGGAAGCAAAAACAAGAAGGTAGATTACTACCTGAATGGCTGTAAATTGGGAGAGGGGAGTGTGCAGTGGGACCTGGCTGTCCTTGTGCACCAGTCGCTGAAGGTAAGCATGCAGGTGCAGCAGGCGGTAAAGAAGGCAAATGGTATGTTGGCCTTCATTGTGAGAGGTTTCAACAGGAATGTGTTGTTGCAATTATACAGGGCCTTGGTGAGACCACAGCGAGAATAGCATGTGCAGTTTTGGTCTCCTTCTCTGAGGAAGGAAGGAGTGCAGCGAAGGTTTACCAGGCTGATTCCGGCGACGGCGGGACTGATGTATGAGGAGAGATTGACGAGGTTAGGATTGTTTTTGCTGGAGTTCAGACGAATGAGGGGGGATCTCATTGAGACTTATAAAATTCTAAAAGGACTAGACAGGGTAGATGCAGGGAGGATATTCCCGATGGTGAGGGAGTCCAGAACCAGGGGGTCACAGTCTGAGGATTCAGGGTAGACCACTTAGGATGGAGGTGAGGAGACATTTCTTCACCCAAAGATTGGTGAGCCTGTGGAATTCATTACCACAGGAAGTAGTTGATGCCAAAACATTGAATGTCTTCAAGAGGCGGCTGGATATAGCACTTGGGGCAAACGGAATCAAAGGTTATGGGGAGAAAGCAGGATTAGGTTATTGAGTAATCAGCCATGATCATGATGAATGGCAGAGCAGGATCGAAGGGCCAAATGGCCTCCTCCTGCTCCTATCTTCCACGTTTCTATGTTTATCCTTTCAGGAGTATGTCAGTCCTGAATCCCATTTAACTTGCACTTGAAAACCTCCCACATCCCAGATGTTGATTTGCCCTCAAGCATCTGCCCCCAATCTACATTCTTCAGTTCCTGCCTAATATTGTTGTAATTAGCCTTCCCCCAATTTAGCACCTTCACCCGAGGACTACACATACCTTTATCCAAAAGTACCTTCAGCCTGGGAAAGGGTGTGCAGATACCTTGTTTCAATGCAAGAAGTATAACAGGTAAGGCAGAGGAACTTAGAATTTGGATTAGTACGAACTATGATGTTGTTGCTATTACAGAGACTTGGTTAAGGGAAGGACAGGATTGGCAGATTAACATTCCAGGATACAGATGTTTCAGGCGGGATAGAGGGGGATGTAAAAGGGGTGGGGGAGTTGCACTACTGGTTAAGGAGAATATCACAGCTGTACTGCGGGAGGACACCTCGGAGGGCTCAGACAGCGAGGCAATATGGGTAGAGCTCAGGAATAGGAAGGATGCAGTCACAATGTTGGGGGTTTACTATAGGCTGCCCAATAGCCAGCGGGAGATAGAGGAACAGATACGTCGGCACATTTTGGCAAGGTGTAAAAGTAACAGGCACTTCAATCCACCTGACCCTCTTTAATCAGCAACCACATCCTATCTGCTCTTTCTCTGAGCCTTACTGGCCCTATTGTCTGGTTCCCCTTCAGTTAATTCAGCTTTACATGGGTTCCCACCCCCCCTGCCAAATTGGTTTAAATCCTCCGATGTGACACTAGCAAGACTCCCGGCCAGAATATTATGCTTCTCCAGTTTAAATGCAACCCGTCCTTCTTGTAGAAGTCCCATCTGTCCTGGGAGAGATCCCAATGGTCCAGGTATCTGAAACCCTCCCTCCTACACCAGCTGTTTAGCCATGTGTTAAGAACAAAGAATAAAGAACAGTACAGCACAGGAAACAGGCCCTTCGGCCCTCCAAGCCTGTGCCGCTACTTGGTCCAACTAGAAATCATAGAAACCCAACAGTGCAGAAGGAGGCCATTCGGCCCATCGAGTCTGCACCGACCACAATCCCACCCAGGCCCTACCCCTCCCCCCACATATTTACCCTCTAATCCCGCTAACCTACGCATCTCAGGGGCAATTTTTAACCTGGCCAATCAACCTAACCCGCACATCTTTGGACTGTGGGAGGAAACCGGAGCACCCGGAGGAAACCCATGCAGACACGAGGAGAATGTGCAAACTCCACACAGACAGTGACCCGAGCCGGGAATCGAACCTGGGACCCTGGAGCTGTGAAGCAGCAGTGCTAACCACTGTGCTACCGTGCCGCCCCAATCGTTTGTATCCCTCCATTCCCAGGCTGCTCATGTGACTATCCAGGTAAGTCTTAAACGATGCCAGCGTGTCTGTCTCCACCACCCTACTTGGCAGCGCATTCCAGGCCCCCACCACCCTCTGTGTAAAAAACATCCCTCTAATATCTGAGTTATACTTCGCCCCTCTCACCTTGAGCCCGTGACCCCTCGTGAACGTCACTTCTGATCTGGGAAAAAGCTTCCCACCGTTCACCCTATCTATCCCCTTCATAATCTTGTACACCTCTATTAGATCTCCCCTCATTCTCCGTCTTTCCAGGGAGAACAACCACAGTTTACCCAATCTCTCCTCATAGCTAAGACCCTCCATACCAGGCAACATCCTGGTAAACCTTCTCTGCACTCTCTCTAACGCCTCCACGTCCTTCTGGTAGTGCGGCGACCAGAACTGGACGCAGTACTCCAAATGTGGCCTAACCAGCGTTCTATACAGCTGCATCATCAGACTCCAGCTTTTATACTCTATACCCAGTCCTATAAAGGCAAGCATACCATATGCCTTCTTCACCACCTTCTCCACCTGTGTTGCCACCTTCAAGGATTTGTGGACTTGCACACCTAGGTCCCTCTGTGTTTCTATACTCCTGATGACTCTGCCATTTATTGTATAACTCCTCCCTACATTATTTCTTCCAAAATGCATCACTTCGCATTTATCCGGATTAAACGCCATCTGCCACCTCTCCGCCCAATTTTCTAGCCTATCTATATCCTGCTGTATTGCCCGACAATGCTCTTCGCTATCCGCAAGTCCAGCCATCTTCGTGTCATCCGCAAACTTGCTGATTACACCAGTTACACCTTCTTCCAAATCATTTATATATATCACAAATAGCAGAGGTCCCAGTACAGAGCCCTGCGGAACACCACTGGTCACAGACCTCCAGCCCGAAAAAGACCCTTCGACCACTACCCTCTGTCTCCTATGGCCAAGCCAGTTCTCCACCCATCTAGCCACTTCTCCTTGTATCCCATGAGCCTTAACCTTCTTAACCAACCTGCCATGTGGGACTTTGTCAAATGCCTTACTGAAATCCATATAGACAACATCCACGGCCCTTCCTTCATCAACAGTGTTGAGCTGTACTATCTTCCTATTCCCCTAGCCTCACTAGCACGTGGCACAGGGAGTAATCCTGAGATTACAACCCCACAGGTCCAGCTTTTTAACCTGCTACCTAACCCCCTAACCTGCTGCTGCAGGACCTCATCACTCTTCCTGCCTATGTCGTTAGTTGTTCTGCCAGTGCTATTCTTTGTCTCTCTTCTTCTTTTAATCGCATTTCAAAGTGTTTGATTCAAGCTGTATTACTTATTTTGCACTTGGTTCTAATGCAATTGGCTCCCTCTCGTTTGCTTTAGCTACTCTCTACCTTCCTTCTGCTTCTAATTCAAGCTATTTCCTTTGTAATTGAATTTTAGCCATTTCCAATCATTCTGACTGCATTTCTGGTAATATTAAATGCTGAGCTATCACTGCCATTACCTCCCTCTTCCTCACCCCTTCAAGTAATGTCAACTGCAGCTTGTCTGCCAATTCCAAAAGCTTTGCCTTAACCACCTTGTGTAAACCACCCTGAGTGACTCCTTCCACACACAGGAAACTTTTAGCCACTGAAAGAGCCATTATTGCACAAAGCATTCCCTATTTAAATCAAACGCAACACCTGGAAAGCAAGCACAAATACACTCACCACTCACTGTCTTTGAGTCCAATAATCCCAAACCAAACAAGGAATATAGATTTTAATCCCACAGAGATCCCAATTTATTCAGGACCAGATCAGAAACTATTATGAAGTTTGCAATTTACATTTAATGTATGCATTTGATCTTGACATTGGTGAGCACAAGGTGTTTCACTCCAGGTATGATTCAAGTGACCCACTAGGAAACTTTTATTAAAATCTTTTGAGGAGGTAACTAAGTGTGTTGATGAAGGTAGGGCAGTTGATGTCATATACATGGATTTTAGTAAGGCGTTTGATAAGGTCCCCCATGGTCGGCTTATAATGAAACTGAGGAGGTGTGGGATAGAGGGAAAGTTGGCCGATTGGATAGGTAACTGGCTGTCTGATCGAAGACAGAGGGTGGTGGTCGATGGAAAATTTTCGGATTGGAGGCAGGTTGCTGACGGAGTGCCGCAGGGATCGGTGCTTGGTCCTCTGCTCTTTGTGATTTTTATTAATGACTTAGAGGAGGGGGCTGAAGGGTGGATCAGTAAATTTGCTGATGACACCAAGATTGGTGGAGTAGTGGACGAGGTGGAGGGCTGTTGTAGGCTGCAAAGAGACATAGATAGGATGCAAAGCTGGGCTGAAAAATGGCAAATGGAGTTTAACCCTGATAAATGTGAGGTGATTCATTTTGGTAGGACTAATTTAAATGTGGATTACAGGGTCAAAGGTAGGGTTCTGAAGACTGTGGAGGAACAGAGAGATCTTGGGGTCTATATCCACAGATCTCTAAAGGTTGCCACTCAAGTGGATAGAGCTGTGAAGAAGGCCTATAGTGTGTTAGCTTTTATTAACAGGGGGTTGGAGTTTAAGAGCCGTGGGGTTATGCTGCAACTGTACAGGACCTTGGTGAGACCACATTTGGAATATTATGTGCAGTTCTGGTCACCTCACTATAAGAAGGATGTGGAAGCGCTGGAAAGAGTGCAGAGGAGATTTACCAGGATGCTGCCTGGTTTGGAGGGTAGGTCTTATGAGGAAAGGTTGAGGGAGCTAGGGCTGTTCTCTCTGGAGCGGAGGAGGCTGAGGGGAGACTTAATTGAGGTTTATAAAATGATGAAGGGGAAAAATAGAGTGAACGTTCAAAGACTATTTCCTCGGGTGGATGGAGCTATTACAAGGGGGCATAACTATAGGGTTCATGGTGGGAGATATAGGAAGGATATCAGAGGTAGGTTCTTTACGCAGAGAGTGGTTGGGGTGTGGAATGGACTGCCTGCAGTGATAGTGGAGTCAGACACTTTAGGAACATTTAAGCGGTTATTGGATAGGCACATGGAGCACACCAGGATGATAGGGAGTGGGATAGCTTGATCTTGGTTTCCGATAAAGCTCGGCACAACATCGTGGGCCGAGGGGCCTATTCTGTGCTGTACTGTTCTATGTTCTATAAAACAAACTTTATTTAAGAACAGTTAGAATACAACAAAAAGAATAAGCATAACTTCTACAAATTAAAATTGGCATGGGCGGCACAGTGACACAGTGGTTAGTGCTGCTGCCTCAAAGTGCCAAGGACCTGGGTTCAATTCCAACCTTGGGTGACTGTGCGGAGTTTGCATGTTGTCCCCATGTCTGTGTGGGTTTCCTCCAGGTGCTCCAGTTTCCTCTCAGAGTCCAAACATAGAACAAAGAAAATTACAGCACAGGAACAGGCCCTTCGGCCCTCCAAGCCTGCACCGACCATGCTACCCGACTTAACTAAAATCCCCTACTCTTCCGGGGACCAAATCTCTCCATTCCCATCCTATTTGTGTTTGTCCAGATGCCCCTTAAAACTCACTATCATATCTGCTTCCACTACCTCCCCCAGCAGCGAGTTCCAGACACCCACCACCCTCTGTGTAAAAAAACTTGCCTCGTACATCTCCTTTAAACCTTGCCCCTCACACCTTAAACCAATGCCCCCTAGTAATTGACATTTCCACCCAGGGAAAAAGCTTCTGACTATCCACTCTGTCCATGCCTCTCATAATCTTGTAGACTTCTATCAGGTCGCACCACTACCTCCATTTTTCCAGTGAGAACAAATCAAGTTTCTCCAACCTCTCCTCATCGCTAATGCCGTCCATACCAGGCAACATCCTGGTAAACCTTTTCTGTACCCTCTCCAAAGCCTCCACATCCTTCTGGCAGCGTGGTGACCAGAATTAAACACTATTTCAAGTGCAGCCTAACTAAGCTTCTATATAGCTGCAACATGACTTGCCAATTTTTAAACTCAATGCCCTGGCCGATGAAGGCAAGCATGCTGTATTCCTTCTGGACTACCTTCTCCACCTGCGTTGCTACTTTCAGTGACCTGTATACCTGTACACCCAGATCCCTTTGCCTATCAATACTCTTAAGGGTTCTGCCATTTACTGTATATTTCCTATCTGTATTAGACCTTCCAAAATGCATTACCTCACAGAGGGAAGGTTTGAATTCATGGCTGAGGGGATGGTGCAGGAGGGAGGGGTTCAGGTACTTAAGCAATTGGGGCTCGTACTGGGGAAGGTGTGACCTCTATGAGAAGGATGGTCTACACCTTAATCAGAAGGGGACCAATATCCTGGGGGGTAAATTTGCTAAGGCCATGCAGGGAGGTTTAAACTGATTCGGGGGGGGGGAGGGATCCTGAGTAGTGGGGCTGAAAGTGAGGGATGCATGGATGGGGACTGCAATGCACGGCATTGCAGAGGTGGGGTGGAGCAGGGTTTGAAATGTGTATACTTCAATGCCAGGAGTATTCGCAATAAAGTGGGTGAACTTGCAGCGTGGATCAGTACCTGGGACTTCGATGTTGTGGCTATTTCAGAGACATGGATAGAGCAGGGGCAGGAATGGATGCTGCAGGTCCCGGGGTTCAAATGTTTTAGTCGAAGTAGGGAAGGAGGTAGAAGAGGGGGAGGGGTAGCATTATTGGTCAGAGATTGTATCACAGTGTCAGAGAGGAGGTTTGATGAGGACTTATCTGTTGAGGTAGTATGGGCGGAGATTAGAAATAGGAGAGGAGAGGTCACCCTGTTGGGAGTCTTTTATAGACCTCCTAAAAGTTCTAGAGAGGTTGAGGAAAGGATTGCGGAGTCAATCCTGCTTAGGAGTGAAAGTAATAGGGCAATTGTTATGGGGGATTTTAACTTGACTAATATTGAACATAGAACATAGAACATAGAAAGTCACAGCACAAACAGGCCCTTCGGCCCACAAGTTGCGCCGATCACATCCCCACCTCTAGGCCTATCTATAGCCCTCAATCCCATTAAATCCCATGTACTCATCCAGAAGTCTCTTAAAAGACCCCAACGAGTTTGCCTCCACCACCACCGACGTCAGCCGATTCCACTCACCCACCACCCTCTGAGTGAAAAACTTACCCCTGACATCCCCCCTGTACCTACCCCCCAGCACCTTAAACCTGTGTCCTCTCGTAGCAACCATTTCAGCCCTTGGAAATAGCCTCTGAGAGTCCACCCTATCCAGACCCCTCAACATCTTGTAAACCTCTATCAGGTCACCTCTCATCCTTCGTCTCTCCAGGGAGAAGAGACCAAGCTCCCTCAACCTATCCTCATAAGGCATGCCCCCCAATCCAGGCAACATCCTTGTAAATCTCCTCTGCACCCTTTCAATGGCTTCAACATCTTTCCTGTAATGAGGTGACCAGAACTGCGCGCAGTACTCCAAGTGGGGTCTAACCAGGGTCCTATAAAGCTGCAGCATTATCTCCCGACTCCTAAACTCAATCCCTCGATTAATGAAGGCTAGTACGCCATACGCCTTCTTGACCGCATCCTCCACCTGCGAGGCCGATTTAAGAGTCCTATGGACCCGGACCCCAAGGTCCTTCTGATCCTCTACACTGCTAAGAATGGTACCCTTCATTTTATACTGCTGCTCCATCCCATTGGATCTGCCAAAATGGATCACTACACACTTATCCGGGTTGAAGTCCATCTGCCACTTCTCCGCCCAGTCTTGCATTCTATCTATGTCTCGCTGCAACTTCTGACATCCCTCCAAACTATCCACAACACCACCTACCTTGGTGTCGTCAGCAAACTTACCAACCCATCCCTCCACTTCCTCATCCAGGTCATTTATGAAAATGACAAACAGCAAGGGTCCCAGAACAGATCCCTGGGGCACTCCACTGGTCACTGACCTCCATGCAGAGAAAGACCCCTCCACAGCCACTCTCTGCCTTCTGCAGGCAAGCCAGTTCTGGATCCACAAGGCAACAGCCCCTTGGATCCCATGCCCTCTCACTTTCTCAAGAAGTCTTGCATGGGGGACCTTATCGAACGCTTTGCTGAAGTCCATATAGACCACATCCACCGCTCTTCCTTCGTCAATGTGCTTGGTCACATTTTCAAAGAACTCAACCAGGCTCGTAAGGCACGACCTGCCCCTGACAAAGCCGTGCTGACTACTTTTGATCATACTAAACTTCTCTAGATGATCATAAATCCTGTCTCTCAGGATCCTCTCCATCAACTTACCAACCACTGAGGTTAGACTCACCGGTCGGTAATTTCCCGGGCTGTCCCTGTTCCCTTTCTTGAATATAGGGACCACATCCGCAATCCTCCAATCCTCCGGAACCTCTCCCGTCTGCATCGACGATGCAAAGATCATCGCCAAAGGCTCCGCAATCTCCTCCCTCGCCTCCCACAGTAACCTGGGGTACATCCCATCCGGTCCCGGCGACTTACCAACCTTGATGCCATTCAATAGTTCCAACACATCCTCTTTCTTTATGTCCACATGCTCGATCCTTTCTGTCCTCCGCAATCCAGCAGTACAACCACCCAGATCCCTTTCCACCGTGAATACCGAGGTAAAGTATTCATTAAGCACCTCCGCCATTTCTAACGGTTCCGCACAAACTTTTCCCCCTTCACCTTTTAAGGGTCCTATGCCTTCACATCTCATCCTTTTACTCTTGACATATTTGTAGAAAGCCTTGGGATTCTCCTTAATCTTACCCGCCAAGGTCTTCTCATGACCCCTTCTCGCTCTCCTAATTTCCTTCTTAAGCTCCTTCCTACATCGCGTATACTCCTCTAAATCCTTAACACCTCCTAGCTCTCTGAACCTTCTGTACGCCTCTCTTTTCTTATTTACCAGGTTCATCACAACCTTCGTGCACCACGGTTCCCGTACCCTACCAACACCCCCCTGTCTCATCGGAACGTTGTCATGCAGAGCTCCAGACAAACATTCCTTGAAAATCCTCCACTTTCCTTCGGTACTTTTCCCCAAGAATGCCTCCTTCCAATTTACCCGTCTAATTTCCTCCCTGATGACACTGTATTTCCCTTTACTCCAGAGAAACACTTTCCTAGCCTGCCTGACCCTATCTCTTTCCAATGCTATCGTGAAGGAGATAGAATTATGATCGCTATCCCCAAGATGTTCACCCACCGAGAGATCCTCCACCTGTCCAGGTTCATTAGCCAGCACCAGATCAAGAACAGCCTCTCCTCTAGTAGGCTTATCCACATACTGTGTCAGGAAACTCTCCTGGACACACCTAACAAACTCCTCTCCATCCAAACCCCTAGCCCTAGGGATATTCCAATCTATGTTTGGGAAATTAAAATCTCCCATCACGACAACTCTGTTATTCCTACATCTCTCCAGGATCTGTTTCCCCATCTGCTCCTCAACATCTCTGTTACTATTGGGCGGCCTATAGAAAACACCCAGCAAAGTTACCGACCCCTTCCTATTCCTAACCTCCACCCACAGAGATTCCGTAGTCAGTCCCTCCACGGCGTCCACCTTCTCTACAGCCGTGACACTATCCCTGATCAACAGTGCCACTCCCCCCCCCTCTCTTGCCTCCCTCCCTGTCCTTCCTGAAACATCTAAAACCTGGCACCTGAAGCACCCAGTCCTGTCCCTGAGACATCCAAGTCTCCGTAATGGCCACCACATCACAATTCGAAGCAGCAATCCACGCTCCAAGCTCATCCACTTTATTCACTACACTCCTGGCATTAAAATAGACACATCTCAGACCTTCAGCCTGAGCACTTCCCTTCTCCCTCACTCGTCTAACCTCCCTCTTACCCTGTCTACATTCCTTATCTATTTGCAAGCTAACCTCCTCGCTCTCAGTCCCCTCATTTCGATTCCCTCCCCCCAACCTTTCTAGTTTAAAGTCTCACCAGTAGCCTTAGCCTTGACTGGAATTGTTATAGCTCTAGCTCGTTAGAGGGGTCAGTTTTTGTTCAAAGCGTGCAGGAAGGTTTTTTGACTCAGTATGTAGACAGGCCAACTAGAGGTGAGGCTATATTGGATCTGGTGCTGGGAAATGAGCCAGACCAGGTGCTAGACTTGGAAGTTGGTGTGCATTTTGGTGATAGTGACCACAATTCGGTTACGTTCACCTTAGTGATGGAAAGGGATAGGCATGAACCTCGGGCCAGTGGTTTTAGCTGGGGGAAGGGTAATTATGAGGCTATTAGGAGAGAATTAGGAAACATAGGTTGGACTAGGAGATTACAGGGACTGGGAACGTCCGACATGTGGAGTTTTTTCAAGGAGCAGCTACTGCGAGTCTGTGATAGGTATGTCCCTGTCAGGCAAGGAGGAATTGGTAGGGCTAGGGAACCGTGGTGCACCAAAAAAGTTTCTTTGTTGGTTAAAAAGAAAAAGGAGGCTTATGTTCGGATGAGACGTGAGCACTCGGGTAGTGCACTAGAAAGGTTTAGATTGGCTAAGAGGGAGTTGAAGAGCGAGCTTAGAAGGGCTAAAAGGGGACATGAGAAGACTTTGGCGGATAGGGTTAAAGAGAATCCTAAGGCGTTCTATAGGTATGTCAAGAACAGAAGGTTGGTTAGGGCAAGTTTAGGGCCAGTTATAGATGGCAGAGGGAAGTTATGTGTGGAACCGGAGGAGATTGGTGAAGCATTGAACCAATATTTCTCTTCGGTGTTCACGCAAGGGGACATGAATATAGCTGAGGAGGACACTGGGTTGCAAGGGAGTAGAATAGACAGTATTACAGTTGATAAGGAGGATGTGCAGGATATTCTGGAGGGTCTGAAAATAGATAAATCCCCTGGTCCGGATGGGATTTATCCAAGGATTCTCTGGGAGGCAAGAGAAGTGATTGCAGCGCCTCTGGCTCTGATCTTCAGGTCGTCGTTGGCCTCTGGTATAGTACCAGAAGATTGGAGGTTAGCGAATGTTGTCCCATTGTTTAAGAAGGGGAACAGAGACTTCCCCGGGAATTATAGACCGGTGAGTCTCACTTCTGTTGTCGGCAAGATGTTGGAAAAAATTATAAGGGATAGGATTTATAGTTATTTGGAGAGTAATGAATTGATAGGTGATAGTCAGCATGGTTTTGTGGCAGGTAGGTCGTGCCTTACTAACCTTATTGAGTTTTTTGAGAAAGTGACCAAGGAGGTGGATGGGGGCAAGGCAGTGGACGTGGTATATATGGATTTTAGTAAGGCGTTTGATAAGGTTCACCATGGTAGGCTTCTGCAGAAAATGCAGATGTATGGGATTGGGGGTGATCTAGGAAATTGGATCAGGAATTGGCTAGCGGATAGGAAACAGAGGGTGGTGGTTGATAGTAAATATTCATCATGGAGTGCGGTTACAAGTGGTGTACCTCAGGGATCTGTTTTGGGGCCACTGCTGTTTGTAATATTTATTAATGATCTGGATGAGGGTATAGTTGGGTGGATTAGCAAATTTGCTGATGACACCAAAGTCGGTGGTGTGGTAGACAGTGAGGAAGGGTGTCGTAGTCTGCAGGAAGACTTAGACAGGTTGCAAAGTTGGGCCGAGAGGTGGCGGATGGAGTTTAATGCGGAGAAGTGTGAGGTAATTCACTTTGGTAGGAATAACAGTTGTGTTGAGTATAGGGCTAACGGGAGGACTTTGAATAGTGTGGAGGAGCAGAGGGATCTAGGTGTATGTGTGCATAGATCCCTGAAAGTTGGGAATCAAGTAGATAAGGTTGTTAAGAAGGCATATGGTGTCTTGGCGTTTATTGGTAGGGGGATTGAATTTAGGAGTCGTAGCGTTATGTTGCAACTGTACACAACTCTGGTGCGGCCGCACTTGGAGTACTGTGTGCAGTTCTGGTCCCCACATTACAGGAAGGATGTGGAGGCTTTGGAGAGGGTGCAGAGGAGGTTTACCAGGATGTTGCCTGGTATGGAGGGGAGATCCTATGAGGAGAGGCTGAGGGATTTGGGATTGTTTTCGCTGGAAAGGCGGCGGCTAAGAGGGGATCTTATTGAAACATATAAGATGATTAGAGGTTTAGATAGGGTGGATAGTGATAGCCTTTTTCCTCTGATGGAGAAATCCAGCACGAGGGGGCATGGCTTTAAATTGAGGGGGGGTAGTTATAGAACCGATGTCAGGGGTAGGTTCTTTACCCAGAGGGTGGTGAGGGATTGGAATGCCCTGCCAGCATCAGTAGTAAATGCGCCTAGTTTGGGGGCGTTTAAGAGATCCGTAGATAGGTTCATGGACGAAAAGAAATTGGTTTAGGTTGGAGGGTCACAGTTTTTTTTTTAACTGGTCGGTGCAACATCGTGGGCCGAAGGGCCTGTTCTGCGCTGTAATGTTCTATGTTCTATGTTCTATGTTCTATTTGTCCGGATTAAATTCCATCTGCCATCTCTCCACCCAAGTCTCCAACCCATCTATATCCTGCTGTATTCTCTGATGGTCCTCATTGCTATCCGCAAATCCACCAGCCTTTGTGCGGATTAGATGGATTGGCCATATTAAATTGCCCCTTAGTGGTTCCAGATATGCAAATTGGGAGGATTTGTGGGGTTATGGGATAGGATCTGGGTAAGTCAGTGCAGAATCAATGAGCCAAATGGTCCCCTTCTGCACTGCAGGGACTCTACGAAAAATATTTAAACATGACAAAGTATAATTCTTAAGTTAGCTTTCGCTACTGTTCCAATTTAGCAATATCCCCCATTGACATAAATCCCTTCTGTAGAACTAGTTAGCAGAGAAACCAAAGATGTTTACATGATGCTAGATTTCCAGCCTTTTGACTTCTGGACAGAGATCCAGACACAATTTCCAGAGAAAGATATCTCCTCAAAACAGCAAAACTTTAGAGAAGTAAACCTAGTCTCTGGCAACTCCCAGTCTCCAGACTTCAGAGACAGAAAAGAGAGGCATTTTTTCTCCCAAAAAGCAGACTGAGCTTGAGTTCTCTGTGTAAGCCTAGCCGTACCCAGTCATATGACCATAATTGTCAATCATCCCAATCAAGTCCCATTGTGCAAAATCCCAGGGGAACACCAAAAATAGCATTAGTTCAGATTAAGCAATTATGCTGCTGCAGCAACAACACAGGATGCCGGTTATAGACAGAATGACTCTGAATGCAGAGAACAGCTACAACAGTTTCTGGAACAACAACATGACTCAAATACATTTCTTAAAGGCACAGTATCATCAAAATCAACAAGACCACCAATTTCCGCGTCATCTGAAAACTTACTAATTATAGCTTCCACATTCACATCCAAGTCGTCAGTGTATATAATATACAGCGAAGGTTCTAGCACTGATCCCTGTGGTACGCAACTGGTCACAGGTTTCCGATCACCCTTTGCCTCCTTTTAACAAGCCAATTTTAGATCCAATTTGCCAACTTGCCTTGGATCCCATGGGCCCTAACCTTTTCTCCATGTCGGACCTTGTGAGTCTAACCTCAGTGGTTGGTAAGTTGATGGAGAGGATCCTGAGAGACAGGATTTATGATCATCTAGAGAAGTTTAGTATGATCAAAAGTAGTCAGCACGGCTTTGTCAAGGGCAGGTCGTGCCTTACGAGCCTGGTTGAGTTCTTTGAAAATGTGACCAAACACATTGACGAAGGAAGAGCGGTGGATGTGGTCTATATGGACTTCAGCAAGGCGTTCGATAAGGTCCCCCATGCAAGACTTCTTGAGAAAGTGAGAGGGCATGGGATCCAAGGGGCTGTTGCCTTGTGGATCCAGAACTGGCTTGCCTGCAGGAGGCAGAGAGTGGCTGTGGAGGGGTCTTTCTCTGCATGGAGGTCAGTGACCAGTGGAGTGCCCCAGGGATCTGTTCTGGGACCCTTGCTGTTTGTCATTTTCATAAATGACCTGGATGAGGAAGTGGAGGGATGGGTTGGTAAGTTTGCTGACGACACCGAGGTAGGTGGTGTTGTGGATAGTTTGGAGGGATGTCAGAAGTTGCAGCGAGACATAGATAGAATGCAAGACTGGGCGGAGAAGTGGCAGATGGACTTCAACCCGGATAAGTGTGTAGTGATCCATTTTGGCAGATCCAATGGGATGAAGCAGCAGTATAATATGAAGGGTACCATTCTTAGCAGTGTAGAGGATCAGAAGGACCTTGGGGTCCGGGTCCATAGGACTCTTAAATCGGCCTCGCAGGTGGAGGATGCGGTCAAGAAGGCGTACGGCGTACTAGCCTTCATTAATCGAGGGATTGAGTTTAGGAGTCGGGAGATAATGCTGCAGCTTTATAGGACCCTGGTTAGACCCCACTTGGAGTACTGCGCGCAGTTCTGGTCACCTCATTACAGGAAAGATGTTGAAGCCATTGAAAGGGTGCAGAGGAGATTTACAAGGATGTTGCCTGGATTGGGGGGCATGCCTTATGAGGATAGGTTGAGGGAGCTTGGTCTCTTCTCCCTGGAGAGACGAAGGATGAGAGGTGACCTGATAGAGGTTTACAAGATGTTGAGAGGTCTGGATAGGGTAGACTCTCAGAGGCTATTTCCAAGGGCTGAAATGGTTGCTACGAGAGGACACAGGTTTAAGGTGCTGGGGGGTAGGTACAGAGGAGATGTCAGGGGTAAGTTTTTCACTCAGAGGGTGGTGGGTGAGTGGAATCGGCTGACGTCGGTGCTGGTGGAGGCAAACTCGTTGGGGTCTTTTAAGAGACTTCTGGATGAGTACATGGGATTTAATGGGATTGAGGGCTATAGATAGGCCTAGAGGTAGGGATATGATCAGCGCAACTTGTGGGCCGAAGGGCCTGTTTGTGCTGTGGCTTTCTATGTTCTATGTTCTAAAGGCCTTTACTGAAGTCAATGTAAACCACAACAACTGCACTACCCTCTGATGGAGGGTAGTATAGAACTCCTAGTGTAAAGGCCTTTGTTTTAAAGTCACTATAATAAGTATAATAGGTTAAGAAGGATATATAGAATGAGGATTCACCGTGTGCCTAATACAATATATGCAAAGGTATTGTCTATTAATCACATATAATCAATAGTAAGGAATCTTTAAACAAGTATTGTAACCAAAATGTCGTTTTAAATGTCTTTGAGAGTCTTGGCCAAACAACGATCTGTTTGCTCAGCATGATGGGAAGTAGATGGCAACAGACCATAGAACCATAGAAAATTACAGCTCAGAAACAGGCCTTTTGGCCCTTCTTGTCTGTGCCAAACCATTTTTTGCCTAGTCCCACTGACCTGCACTTGGACCATATCCCTCCACACCCCTCTCATCCATGAACCCGGCCAAGTTTTTCTTAAATGTTAAAAGTGACCCCGCATTTACCACTTTATCCGGCAGCTCATTCCACACTCCCACCACTCTCTGCGTGAAGGAGCCCCCCCCCAATATTCCCTTTAAAAACTTTTCTCCTTTCACCCTTAACCCATGCCCTCTGGTTTTTTTCTCCCCTAGCCTCAGCGGAAAAAGCCTGCTTGCATTCACTCTATCTATACCCATCAAAACCTGATACACCTCTATCAAATCTCCCCTCAATCTTCTACGCTCCAGGGAATAAAGTCCCAACCTATTCAATCTCTCTCTGTAACTCAGCTTCTCAAGTCCTGGCAACATCCTTGTGAACCTTCTCTGCACTCTTTCAACCTTATTTACATCCTTCCTGTAACTAGGTGACCAAAACTGTACACAATACTCCAAATTCAGCCTCACCAATACCTTATATAAGCTTACCATAACACTCCAACTTTTATACTCGATACTCCGATTTATAAAGGCCAATGTACCAAAGGCACTCTTTACGACCCTACCCACCTGTGACGTCACTTTTAGGGAACTTTTAGGCATGCCACATTCTTTGAGACAATGGAGAATAGTGAGCAGTTTGTTCTCATCAGCCTGGGTTCGGCAGCCGCAAGTTAATCAGGGGTCTGGAATGAATGGGAGTATATTCACTCCTGGTTAGTGAGGCTGGTACAGTTTCTCATATCGATAAGGGAGGCCAGATTCAGGCAAAAGAACTGACTCTTTTTACCAATTAAAGTGTGTAGATATGAGCAATAGCCTTGAACATACCGGATTTACATAGCTAGGTTTCTTAGCAACGAGGTAGGGATTTTAAGGCACAATGGACTAATGAGCTCCTTTCCTACTGATAGGTGGAACGTTATTGGCTAAGGTAATACCATATAATATTGTAATTGGACCCCTCAGTTTGGATGACAGGCTGGGAGGGGAATTGAAGTGTTCAGAAGAATGTATCAATCACAAGTTTGTATTGTCATGCCAGAGAGGATAGTCAGCACTCATCGACTGCCTTCTCCTGATGCATGCATTAGCAATAAACTTTCTTTTCATTCTTTGAATACATGCCGTCTTTCGTAGTCCTTGTATTGGTTGAGAGAGATCAGTTGAGTACAAGACACCCAGTGGGATCCTGCGAACAATTCCTCTTACACCCACATTAACATATTTAGTTACCTTTTCACAAAACTCAATTAAATTAAGTAGACAAGATCTCCCACCAATAAATCAGTGCTGACCATCCCTGGCCAATCTGGTCCCTCAGCATTTTTTCCAATAATTTGCCTACCACTGACGTTAGACTAACTGGCCTGTAATTACCTGTCTTATCTCTGCTGCCCTTCTTGAATAAAGGTACCGTTAGCTATCCTCTAGTCATCTGGCACTTCACCTGTGAGAAGTCTCACAACACCAGGTTAAAGTCCAACAGGTTTATTTGGTAGCAAAAGTCACTAGCTTTCGAAGCGCTGTTCCTTCATCACGACTTCACCTGTGGCCAGCGAAGATCTAAATATCCCTCCTAGAACAAGGATAGAATCCCCCTTGTTCTCACATTTCACCCCGCCAGCCTCTGCATGCAAAGCATAACACTCCTTTCACCATTTTCGCCAACTCCAGCGTGATGCCACCATCAAACACATCAGCCCTTCACTCCCTCTGTCAGCATTCCGCAGAGACTGTTCCCTCCGAGATAACCTAGTCCACTCCTCCACTATACCCAATACCTCTCCCTTCACTCATGGCACCTTCCCATGCAATTGTAGAAGGTGTAACACTTGTCCCTTTGCCTCTATGCTCACCATCCAAGGTCCAAAACACTCATTCCAGGTAATTTGGTCCATTGCATTCACTGCTCCCAATGTGTTCTCCTCTATATCGGAGAGACCAAGCGTAGACTGGGTGATCGCTTTGCTGAGCACCTTCGGTCTGTGCGCAATCAGGACCCTGACCTTCCGGTTGCTGCCATTTTAACACAAGATCCTGCTCCCATGCCCACATGTCTGTCCCTGGCCTGCTGCAATGTTCCAGTGAAGCTCAACACAAACTGGAGAAACAGCATCTCATCTTCCGGCTAGGCCTTCCGGTCTCAACATCGAATTCAACAACTTCAGATGATTTGCTCTACCCCACCTCGGCCCCCTTTGTTTTCATTTTGTTTTATTTCCTACAGTGCTCTACCTTTTATTTCTTTATTGTCTTTCTTCATTTTTCTTCTCCCCCCACTCTTTCCCCCTATTTTATCCCCTTCCTTTACCTTTTTTCCCCCCCGTTTCTCCTTTTCTACATTCTACCTCTGTCCCATCTTCCCCCCACTTCCCCAACATCTTCATCTGTCACAGTTTACAACTTCTCTGCTGTTTGGCCATTCACATCCTTTATTCTCTCTGTGGATAGCTATTAGTAGCCTTTTCCCCTGGTTTCTGTGGCAATGACTCATCTTTCATTCCCTCATCCTGCAGTATAAATATCTCCCACTTTTTATGCCTTTCAGCTTTGAGAAAGGGTCGTCTGGACTCAAAACATCAGCTCTTTTCTCTCCTTACAGATGTTGCCAGACCTGCTGAGATTTTCCAGCATTTTCTCTTTTGGTTTCAGATTCCAGCATCCGCAGTAATTTGCTTTTATCTAAATATCTCTGTCAGGGCCCCTGAAATCTCCTCCCTTGCCTCTCGTAGCAGCCTGGGATACATCTCATCAGGCGCTGGGGATTTATGCACATTAATGCCCGTTAAAACATCTAATACCTCCTCCTTATTAATCTTAACATGCTCTAAAGCTTCACTGTCCCAACTGAAATCTCCAGCTACATGCCTTCCGCCTTAATAAATGCATATTTTTCATCTGTATTCAAGTAACGAGTGGGGTGCCACAGGGTTCGGTCCTTGAGGCCCAGCTATCTGTATTAATGACTTGGATACAGGGAAAGAAGGTTCTATCGTCAAATTTGCAGATGACACAAAAATAGGTGGGACAATAAGTTGCAATGAGGAAATATGAACCTTACAAATATAGATAGGTTAGGAGAGTGGGCCAAAATGTGGCAGATGGAGTTTAACGTGGATAAGTTGAGGTTATGCATTCTGGTCGCAAAAATGGGAAGGTGCCTTATTATCTAAATGGGGAGAGACTTCAGGGTGTTCCGGTGCAGAGGGATCTGGGTGTCCTCATTCATGAGTCACAGAAAACTAGCATGCAGGTACAGCAGATAATAGCAAATGGGATGTTGGCATTTATAGCTAAAGGAATAGAATATAAAGGTAAGGAAGTATTGTTGCAACTATACAAGGCTTTGGTGAGGCCGCACCTGGAGTATTGTGCACAGTTTTGGACCCCTTGTTTGAGGAAAGATGTAGTGGCATTGAAGGCAGTTCAGAGGAGGTTCACTAGATTGATTCCAGAGATGAGGGGTTTGTCGTGTGAAGAGAGATTGAACAGTTTAGGCCCATACTCTGGAATTTAGAAGAATGAGGGGAGATCAAATTGAGGTATTCAAGATGATAAAAGGTATGGATAAAGTAGGTGTGGAGCGGATGCTTCTGCTGGTGGGGCATTCTAGGACGAGAGGTCATTGTCTTAGGATAGGGGGTAGCAAATTTAAAACAGGGTTGAGGAGAAACTACTTCTCCCAAAGGGTTGTGAATCAGTGGAATTCGCTACCCCAAAGTACGGTGGATGCTGGGACAGTGAGTAAATTTAAGGAGGAGTTCGATAGATTTTTAATTGAGAATGGGTTGAAAGGTTATGGGGAGAAGGCAGGAAAATGAGGATGAGGAGCATATCAGCCATGATCAAATGGCAGAGCAGGCTCGATGCGCTGAATGGCCTAATTCTGCTCCTACATAGAAACATAGAAGATAGGAGCAGGAGGAGGCCATTTGGCCCTTTGAGCCTGCTCTGCCATTCATTATTATGGCTGATCATCCAATATCTTATAGAACATAGAACAGTACAGCACAGTACAGGCCCTTCGGCCCACGATGTTGTGCCGAACCTTTTCCAAAACCACGAACTTATAAGACCTCACCATGTTCTCTGCCTCCATGCACAAATTACCGCTTTGGTCTCTAATGGGTCCCGCTCTTTCCCTGGTCATCCTCTTGCTCCAAGAAACATAGAAACTAAACCTCTATGACTATGGGCCAAATGCGGGCAATTGGGACTAGCTTTGGGGTTTAAAAAAAAGAGTGGAATGGACAAGTTGGGCCAAAGAGCCTGTTTCCATACTGTAAACCTCTATGACTCTAGAAGCAGAAGTAGGCATTTGGCCTTTTGAGGTTTTATGAAGATCTAGGTAAGATCATTCAATACTTTATTTGCAACCTACTTAAACATTTAAAGGAATTTTTTCAAGTGGTTCCTTACTTTTTCACATTGTCGCTGTGTTAGTAACTGAATGTTCAGCCCCCTGGTTTGGTTTCCAGTCATTTTGTTTTCCCTCATTTTAAATACATTGTACTGGGCTCAATGAGTAGCAATCCTGCTTAAGTCAGAAGCTCTGGGTTTGGGGAATCCACAATGTGGCCAAACAGATTGATCATCAACCTGCAAATCCTACCAAGACGCACAAAGGCAGGTGGTAAGAGTGAGAGAGATTCCTGGTCAGCCACGTGATGGAAAGAAATTTGAAGCCTGTATCATCATCATCATAACTCCAGACTCCAACCTGCATGCAGCATCGCAGACTCTGGGTGACTTAAAACACACCACTACTGCATTTCACAGCTTTAAATTAATATGCACAATGAATTCTCTTCAAACCATGTTCATTTGTAGATAAATCTAAATGAGTAACAGAAATCAGTTTAGCCCTCGTGTTAAAAGAAATTCACTCCATGCTAATTTAACTACATATTTTATTGCTTTTCTACAACTTGAAATTAAAATCCTAAAATCCATCACTTTTAAGAGCCAATATAAAACGCGCAATGAACAATGAGATTAGAACATTAAACTCAGGTTATTTGGTTGCTTTCTATTCATACCTGACATTTGGTAATGACTGCTGCTCAGACGCAGGTATGTTCCCACGGGAAGCACCAGCTGAAGATGTGGATCTTTCACCCTGGACAAGAAGAAGAAATTGGAAAGTGAAGTGAAAAAAACGGAAAAATTGAACCTAAAACAAAAGATAGTCTGACAATCAGAATCATTTCAAGGAATTTGAATATTGTGACACTCAAAAGAATGGTGTATTAGTGGGCTAGCAAAGCAGAGATTCTGGGCGGGATTTTCCAGCTGCACTCGCCCCAAAACTGGAAAATCCCACCCGAGGTCAGCGGACCTTGGTATGGTTCCCCCCAGTCGTAGCTCCCCCTCCCACCGCCCGTTACAATTCCTGGGGCGGGCAGGAAAGGAAAATTCCTGAGTGAGTGTGTTCAAATCCAAACCCTACAAACTGTGGAAAAGAAGTTGAATCTCTTGTGAAGAGGAAGAAGGAGACTTATGTAAAGATGAGACGTGAAGGCTCAGTTAGGGTGCTTGAGAATTACAAGTTAGCCAGGAAGGACCTAAAGAACCATAGAACCACAGGAAATTACAGCTCAGAAACAGGCCTTTTGGCCCTTCTTGTCTGTGCCAAACCATTTTTTGCCTAGTCCCACTGACCTGCACTTGGACCATATCCCTCCACACCCCTCTCATCCATGAACCCGGCCAAGTTTTTCTTAAATGTTAAAAGTGACCCCGCATTTACCACTTTATCCGGCAGCTCATTCCACACTCCCACCACTCTCTGCGTGAAGAAGCCCCCCCTAATATTCCCTTTAAACTTTTCTCCTTTCACCCTTAACCCATGCCCTCTGGTTTTTTCCTCCCCTAGCCTCAGCGGGAAAAGCCTGCTTGCATTCACTCTATCTATATCCAACAAAATCTTATACACCTCTATCAAATCTCCCCTCAATCTTCTACGCTCCAGGGAATAAAGTCCCAACCTATTCAATCTCTCTCTCTAACTCAGCTTCTCAAGTCCTGGCAACATCCTTGTGAACCTTCTCTGCACTCTTTCAACCTTATTTACATCCTTCCTGTAACTAGGTGACCAAAACTGTACACAATACTCCAGATTCGGCCTCACCAATGCCTTATATAACCTTACTATCACACTCCAACTTTTATACTCGATACTCCGATTTATAAAGGCCAATGTACCAAAGGCACTCTTTACGACCCTATCCACCTGTGACGTCACTTTTAGGGAATTCTGCACCTGTATTCCCAGATCCCTCTGTTCAACTGCACTCTTCAGAGTCCTACCATTTACCCTGTACGTTCTACTTTGGTTTGTCCTTCCAATGTGCAATATCTCACACTTGTCTGCGTTAAATTCCATTTGCCATTTTTCAGCCCATTTTTCTGGTTGGTCCAAATCCCTCTGCAAGCTTTGAAAACCTTCCTCACTGTCCACTACACCTCCGATCTTTGTATCATCAGTAAACTTGCTGATCCAATTTACCACATTATCATCCAGATCATTGATATAGATGACAAACAACAATGGACCCAACACCGATCCCTGCGGCACACCATTAGTCACAGGCCTCCACTCAGAGAAGCAATCCTCCACAACCACTCTCTGGCTTCTTCCATTGAGCCAGTGTCTAATCCAATTTACTACCTCCCCATGTATACCTAGCGACTGAACATTCCTAACTAACCTCCCATGAGGGACCTTGTCAAAGGCCTTGCTGAAATCCAGGTAGACAACATCCACCGCCTTCCCTTCATCCACTTTCCTGGTAACCTTCTCGAAAAACTCTAATAGATTGGTCAAACATGACCTACCACGCACAAAGCCATGTTGACTCTCCCTAATAAGTCCCTGTCTATCCAAATATTTGTAGATCCTATCCCTTATCACACCTTCCAATAACTTGCCCACCTCCGACGTCAAACTTACTGGCCTATAATTTCCCGGATTTCTTTTGGAACCTTTTGGAACCTAAAGAGAGAGCTAAGAAGAGCCAGGAGGGGACATGAGAATTCTTTGGCCGGTAGGATCAAGGAAAACCCTAAAGCTTTCTATAGGTATGTCAGGAATAAAAGAATGACTAGGGTAAGATTAGGGCCAGTCAAGGACAGTAGTGGGAAGTTGTCCGTGGAGTCCGAAGAGATAGGAGAGGCGCTAAATGAATATTTTTCAAAGAACAAAGAACAGTACAGCACAGGAAACAGGCCCTTCGACCCTCCAAGCCTGTGCCACTCATTGGTCCAACTAGACCATTCATTTGTATCCCTCCATTCCCAGACTGCTCATGTGACTATCCAGGTAAGTCTTAAACGATGCCAGCGTGTCTGCCTGCACCACCCTACTTGGCAGCGCATTCCAGGCCCCCACCACTCTCTGTGTAAAAAACGTCCCTCTGATATCTGAGTTATAGAACATAGAACATAGAACAGTACAGCACAGAACAGGCCCTTCGGCCCACGATGTTGTGCCGAGCTTTATCTGAAACCAAGATCAAGCTATCCCACTCCCTATCATCCTGGTGTGCTCCATGTGCCTATCCAATAACCGCTTAAATGTTCCTAAAGTGTCTGAATCCACTATCACTGCAGGCAGTCCATTCCACACCCCAACCACTCTCTGTGTAAAGAACCTACCTCTGATATCCTTCCTATATCTCCCACCACGAACCCTATAGTTATGCCCCCTTGTAATAGCTCCATCCACCCGAGGAAATAGTCTTTGAACGTTCACTCTATCTATCCCCTTCATCATTTTATAAACCTCTATTAAGTCTCCCCTCAGCCTCCTCCGCTCCAGAGAGAACAGCCCTAGCTCCCCCAACCTTTCCTCATAAGACCTACCCTCCAAACCAGGCAGCATCCTGGTAAATCTCCTCTGCACTATTTCCAGCGCTTCCACATCCTTCTTATAGTGAGGTGACCAGAACTGCACACAATATTCCAAATGTGGTCTCACCAAGGTCCTGTACAGTTGCAGCATAACCCCACGGCTCTTAAACTCCAACCCCCTGTTAATAAAAGCTAACACACTATAGGCCTTCTTCACAGCTCTATCCACTTGAGTGGCAACCTTTAGAGATCTGTGGATATAGACCCCAAGATCTCTCTGTTCCTCCACAATCTTCAGATCCCTACCTTTGACCCTGTAATCCACATTTAAATTAGTCCTACCAAAATGAATCACCCCACATTTATCAGGGTCAAACTCCATCTGCCACTTCTCAGCCCAGCTTTGCATCCTATCTATGTCTCTTTGCAGCCTACAACAGCCCTCCACCTCATCCACAGCAGAAGGCTGTTTTAGTGACTGGAAGCCAGTGGCGTACCATAGGGATCTGTGTTGGGCCCCCCATTATTCATCATTAATATGAATGTCATAAATGATTATGCGGGGGGTAGGATTAGTAAGTTTGCGGATGACAAAAGATTGGATGGGTGATTAACAGTGAAGCGGACTGTCTTGGACTACAAGAAGACATAGACGGAATGGTCAAATGGGCGGATAAGTGGCAGATGGAATTTAACTCTGAAAAGTGCGAGGTGATACACTTTGGAAGGAGTAATTTGACAAGAAAGTACTCAATGAATGGTAGGACACTAGGAAGTTCTGTGGAACAAATGGACCTTGGTGTGTTTGTCCACAGATCGCTGAAGGCGGAAAGGCAGGTTAAAAGGGCAGTGATAAATGCATATGGCACACTCGCCTCTATCAATCGGGGCATAGATCACGAAAGCAGAGGTCATTATGGAGTTGTATAGAACTTTGGTGAGGCCACAGCCGGAGTACTGTGTGCAGTTCTGGTTGCCACATTACAGGTCCACCCTGTCCATGTCTCTCATAATCTTGAACACCTCAATCAAGTCGCCCCTCAGTCTTCTCTGCTCCAGAGAAAACAACCCAAGCTTATCCAACCTCTCTTCATAACTTAAATGTTCCATTCCAGGCAGCATCCTGGTGAATCTCCTTTGCATCCCCTCCAGTGTGTTCAAGCAGCTGTTCCCCTTAATTGAAGGGTCAGTCACGAGGGGACATGGGTTCAAAGTGAGGGGCATGAAGTTTAGGAGGGATTTGTGAAGAAAAACCTTTTTACCCAGAGGGTGGTGAGGGTCTGGAATGTGCTGCCTGGGAGGGTGAGGGAAGCGGGTTGTCTCACGTCCTTTAAAAAGTATCTGGATGAGCACTTGGCACATCATAACATTCAGAGCTATGGGCCAAATGCTGCCAAGTGGGATTAGGTGGGAGATCAGGTGTTTCTAATGTGTCGGTGCAGACTTGGTGGGCTGAAGGATCTCTTCTGTGCTGTATGATTCTATGCCCCTCATAATTTTATAGACTTCTATCAGGTCTCCCCTCAGCCTCCACCGCTACAGAGAAAAGTTTGTCCAGCCTCTCCTTATAGCTCATACCCTCTAATCCAGGCAGCATCCTGGTAAACCTCTTCTGCACCATCTCCAAAGCCTCCACATCCTTCCTGTAATGTGGCAACCAGGACTGAACCCAATACCAAAGTTTCACAAAGCTGCAGCCCAACCAAAGTTTCACAAAGCTGCAACATGACATCCTGACTCCTGTACTCAACGCCCCGACCAATAAAGGCAGGCATGCCATATGCCTTCCTTACCTCCCCATCTACTTGTGTGGCCACTTTCAGGGAGATATGGACCTGAACCCCAAGAATCCTCTGTACATCAACGCTGTTCAGGGTCTTGCCATCAACTGTATACTTACCCTTAACATTTGATCTTCCAAAATGCAGCACCTCACACTTGCTCAGACCAAACCATTTCCCCGCCCATATCTGCAGCCGATCCATATGCCGCCGTATCATTTGACAACCCTCTACACTACCTAGAACTCCACCTATCTTTGTGTCATCTGGAAACTCACTAACCCACTCATCCACATTTTCATCCAAGTCATCCATATATATATCACAAACAGCAGAGGTCCCAGCACGGATCCATACGGAACACCACCAGTTGCAGACCTCCAGCCAGAAAAATACTCTTGACTTCACTGGGCAAGTCAATTCTGAATCCAATGGCCAAGTCACTGTGGATCCCATGCATCTTAATCTTCTGGATGAGCCTACCATGAGGGACCTTGACGAAAGCCTTCCTAAAATCCATATAGACAGCATCCACTGCTCCACCCTAATCGATCACCTTCATCACCTCCTTGAAAAAAATCAAGTTAGTAAGACATGACCTGCCCTGCACAAAGCCATGCTGACTTTTGCTAATTAGGCCATGCTTTTCCAAATGCGCATAAATCCTCTCCCTAAGAATCCTCTCCAACAGCTTCCCAACCATCGATGTGAGGTTCACCACTCTATAATTTCCTGGATTATCCCTTTTTCCTTCCTCGAACAGAGGAACAACATTAGCTATTCGCCAGACCTCCGGGACCTCTCCGGTAGCGAACGAGGATATAAAGATCTTTGTCAGGGTCCCAGTAAACTCTCAATAACAAGGGGTAGATCCCATCAGGTCCTGGGGACTTATCCACCTGAATGCTCTTGAACAGACCCAACACCAATTCTTTCTTATCTCAAAATGCCCCATCATATTAGCATGCTCTACACTAATCTCACTATCCTCCATGTCCTTCTCCTTGGTGAATACAGACGCAAAGTACTCATTTAGGATCTCACCTACATCCTCTGCCTCCAAGCACAAGTTCCCTCCCTTATCCTTAAGTGGCCCTACCCTCTCCCTGGTTACCCTCTTGTTTTTGATGTATGTATTTGGGATTCTCTTTAACCCAACTTGCCAAGGTCATTTCATGGCCCCTCCTTGCTCTCCAAATTTCCTGCTTTCTTTATATTCGTCACGGGCCCTGTCCGATTTTAGCTTCCTAAACCTTACATAGGGAGGAAATTGCTGGGGCCTTGAGAGAAATCTTTGTATCCTCACTGGCGACAGGGGAGGTCCCAGAGGATTGGAGAATGGCCAATGTTGTTCCTTTGTTTAAGAAGGGTAGCAAGAATAATCCAGGTAATTACAGACCGGTGAGCCTTACATCAGTGGTAGGGAAATTATTGGAGAGGATTCTTCGAGGCAGGATTTATTCCCACTTGGAAATAAGTGGACGTATTAGTGAGAGGCAACATGGTTTTGTGAAGGGGAGGTAGTGTCTCACTAACCTGATTGGGTTTTTTGAGGAAGTGACAAAGATGATTGATGAGGATAGGGCAGTGGATGTTGTCTACATGCAGTAAGACCTTTGACAAGGTCCCTCATGGCAGGCTGGTGCAGACGGTGAAGTCGCATGGGATCAGAGGTGAGCTGGCAAGGTGGATACAGAACCAGCTCCGTCAAAGAAGACAAAGGGTAGCAGTGGACGGGTGCGTTTCTGAATGGAGGGCTGTGACAAGTGGCGTTACACGCCGGCATCTCCACATCATGACAAGTGGCGTTCCTCAGGGATCCGTGCTGGGACCTTTGCTGTTTGTAATATATATATAGAACATAGAACATAGAAAGCCACAGCACAAACAGGCCCTTCGGCCCACAAGTTGCGCCGATCACATCCCCACCTCTAGGCCTATCTATAGCCCTCAATCCCATTAAATCCCATGTACTCATCCAGTAGTCTCTTAAAAGACCCCAACGAGTTTGCCTCCACCACCACCGACGTCAGCCGATTCCACTCACCCACCACCCTCTGAGTGAAAAACTTACCCCTGACATCTCCTCTGTACCTACCCCCCAGCACCTTAAACCTGTGTCCTCTCGTAGCAACCATTTCAGCCCTTGGAAATAGCCTCTGAGAGTCTACCCTATCCAGACCTCTCAACATCTTGTAAACCTCTATCAGGTCACCTCTCATCCTTCGTCTCTCCAGGGAGAAGAGACCAAGCTCCCTCAACCTATCCTCATAAGGCATGCCCCCCAATCCAGGCAACATCCTTGTAAATCTCCTCTGCACCCTTTCAATGGCTTCAACATCTTTCCTGTAATGAGGTGACCAGAACTGCGCGCAGTACTCCAAGTGGGGTCTAACCAGGGTCCTATAAAGCTGCAGCATTATCTCCGACTCCGAAACTCAATCCCTCGATTAATGAAGGCCAGTACGCCGTACGCCTTCTTGACCGCATCCTCCACCTGCGAGGCCGATTTAAGAGTCCTATGGACCCGGACCCCAAGGTCCTTCTGATCCTCTACACTGCTAAGAATGGTACCCTTCATATTATACTGCTGCTTCATCTCATTGGATCTGCCAAAATGGATCACCACACACTTATCCGGGTTGAAGTCCATCTGCCACTTCTCCGCCCAGTCTTGCATTCTATCTATGTCTCGCTGCAACTTCTGACATCCCTCCAAACTATCCACAACACCACCTACCTTGGTGTCGTCAGCAAACTTACCAACCCATCCCTCCACTTCCTCATCCAGGTCATTTATGAAAATGACAAACAGCAAGGGTCCCAGAACAGATCCCTGGGGCACTCCACTGGTCACTGACCTCCATGCAGAGAAAGACCCCTCCACAGCCACTCTCTGCCTTCTGCAGGCAAGCCAGTTCTGGATCCACAAGGCAACAGCCCCTTGGATCCCATGCCCTCTCACTTTCTCAAGAAGTCTTGCATGGGGGACCTTATCGAACGCCTTGCTGAAGTCCATATAGACCACATCCACCGCTCTTCCTTCGTCAATGTGTTTGGTCACATTTTCAAAGAACTCAACCAGGCTCGTAAGGCACGACCTGCCCTTGACAAAGCCGTGCTGACTACTTTTGATCATACTAAACTTCTCTAGATGATCATAAATCCTGTCTCTCAGGATCCTCTCCATCAACTTACCAACCACTGAGGTTAGACTCACCGGTCGGTAATTTCCCGGGCTGTCCCTGTTCCCTTTCTTGAATATAGGGACCACATCTGCAATCCTCCAATCCTCCGGAACCTCTCCCGTCTCCATCGACGATGCAAAGATCATCGCCAAAGGCTCCGCAATCTCCTCCCTCGCCTCCCACAGTAACCTGGGGTACATCCCATCCGGTCCCGGCGACTTACCAACCTTGATGCCATTCAATAATTCCAACACATCCTCTTTCTTTATGTCCACATGCTCGATCCTTTCTGTCCACCGCAAACCAGCAGTACAACCACCCAGATCCCTTTCCACCGTGAATACCGAGGTAAAGTATTCATTAAGCACCTCCGCCATTTCTAACGGTTCCGCACAAACTTTTCTCCCTTCACCTTTTAAGGGTCCTATGCCTTCACATCTCATGCTTTTACTCTTGACATGTTTGTAGAAAGCCTTGGGATTCTCCTTAATCTTACCCGCCAAGGCCTTCTCATGACCCCTTCTCGCTCTCCTAATTTCCTTCTTAAGCTCCTTCCTACATCCCGTATACTCCTCTAAATCCTTAACACCTCCTAGCTCTCTGAACCTTCTGTACGCCTCTCTTTTCTTATTCACCAGGTTCATCACAACCTTCGTGCACCACGGTTCCCGTACCCTACCAACACCCCCCTGTCTCATCGGAACGTTGTCATGCAGAGCTCCAGACAAACATTCCTTGAAAATCCTCCACTTTCCTTCGGTACTTTTCCCCAAGAATGCCTCCTTCCAATTTACCCGTCTAATTTCCTCCCTGATGACACTGTATTTCCCTTTACTCCAGAGAAACACTTTCCTAGCCTGCCTGATCCTATCTCTTTCCAATGCTATCGTGAAGGAGATAGAATTATGATCGCTATCCCCAAGATGCTCACCCACCGAGAGATCCTCCACCTGACAGGATATATATAAATGATTCGGAGGAAAACGTAACTGGTTTGATTAGTAAGTTTGCGGACGACATAAAGGTGTCGATAGCAATGAGGACCATCAGAGGATATAGATCAGTTGGAGACTTGGGCGGAGAGATGGCAGATGGAGTTTAATTCAGACAAACATGAGGTAATGCATTTTGGAAGGTCTAATACAGATAGGAAATATACAGTAAATGGCAGAACCCTTAAGAGTATTGATAGGCAAAGGGATCTGGGTGTACAGGTACACAGCTCACTGAAAGTGGCAATGTAGGTGGAGAAGGTAGTCAAGAAGGCATACGGCATGCTTGCCTTCATCGGCCGGGGTATTGAGTTTAAAAATTGGCAAGTCATGTTGCATGCTTTATAGAATCTTAGTTAGGCTGCACTTGGAATATAGTGTTCAATTCTGGTCGCCACACCACCAGAAGGATGTGGAGGCTTTGGAGAGGGTACAGAAACGATTTACCAGGATGTTGCCTGGTATGGAGGGCATTAGCTATGAGGAGAGCTTGGAGAAACTTTGTTTGTTCTCACTGGAGCGACGGAGGTTGAGGGGAGACCTGATAGAAGCCAACAAGATTATGAGAGGCATGGACAGAGTGGATAGTCAGAAGCTTTTTCCCAGGGTGGAAGAGTCAATTACTAGGGGGGCATAGGATTACGGTGCGAGGGGCAAGGTTTAAAAGAGATGTACGAGGCAGATTTTTTTTACACAGAGTGGTGGGTGCCTGGAACACGTTGCCGGGGAAGGTAGTGGAAGCGGATACGGTAGTGACTTTTAAGGGGCGTCTTGAAAAGTACATGAATGAGAAGGGAATAGAGGGATATGGTCCCCAGAAGGGGAGGGGGTTTTAGTTAAGTCGGGCAGCATGGTCGGTGCAGGCTTAGTGGGCCGAACAAAGAACAAACAAAGAACAAAGTACAATACCGCACAGGAACAGGCCCTTCGGCCCTCCAAGCCCGTGCCGCTCCCTGGTCCAAAACTAGACCATTCTTTTGTATCCCTCCATTCCCACTCCATTCATGAGGCTATCTAGATAAGTCTTAAACGTTCCCAGTGTGTCCGCCTCCACCACCTTGCCCGGCAGCGCATTCCAGGCCCCCACCACCCTCTGTGTAAAATACGTCCTTCTGATACCCGTGATAAACCACCCCCCGCCTCACCTTGAATCTATGACCCCTCGTGAACGTCACCACCGACCTGGGAAAAAGCTTCCCACCGTTCACCCTGTCTATGCCTTTCATAATTTTATACACCTCTATTAGGTCTCCCCTCATCCTCCGTCTTTCCAGGGAGAACAACCCCAGTTTACCCAATCTCTCCTCATAACTAAGCCCCTCCATACCAGGCAACATCCTGGTAAACCTCCTCTGTACTCTCTCCAAAGCCTCCACGTCCTTCTGGTCGTGTGGCGACCAGAACTGGACGCAGTATTCCAAATGCGGTCGAAACAACGTTCTATACATCTGCAACATCAGACCCCAACTTTTATACTCTATGCCCCGTCCTATAAAGGCAAGCATGCCATATGCCTTCTTCACCACCTTCTCCACCTGTGACGTCACCTTCAAGGATCTGTGGACTTGCACACCCAGGTCCCTCTGCGTATCGACACCCTTTATGGTTCTGCCATTTATCGTATAGCTCCTCCCTACATTATTTCTACCAAAATGCATCACTTCGCATTTATCAAGATTGAACTCCATCTGCCATTTCTTTGCCCAAATTTCCAGCCTATCTATATCCTTCTGTAGCTTCTGACAATGCTCCTCACTATCTGCAAGTCCTGCCAATTTTGTGTCGTCCGCAAACTTACTGATCACCCCAGTTACACCTTCTTCCAGATCATTTACATAAATCACAAACATCAGAGGTCCCAATACAGAGCCCTGCGGAACACCACTAGTCACAGGCCTCCAGCCGGAAAAAGACCCTTCCACTACCACCCTCTGTCTTCTGTGACCAAGCCAGTTCTCCACCCATCTCGCCACCTCTCCCTTTATCCCATGAGATCCAACCTTTTTCACCAGCCTACCATGAGGGACTTTGTCAAACGCTTTACTAAAGTCCATATAGACGACATCCACGGCCCTTCCCTCGTCAACCATTCTGGTCACTTCTTCAAAAAACTCCACCAGGTTAGTGAGGCATGACCTCCCTCTCACAAAACCATGCTGACTATCGTTAATGAGTTTATTCCTCTCTAAATGCGCATACATCCTATCTCTAAGAATCTTCTCCAACAACTTCCCCACCACGGACGTCAAGCTCACCGGCCTATAATTACCCGGGTTATCCTTCCTACCCTTCTTAAATAACGGGACCACATTAGCTATGCTCCAATCCTCTGGGACCTCACCTGCGTCCAGTGACGAGACAAAGATTTGCGTCAGAGGCCCAGTGATTTCATCTCTCGTCTCCCTGAGCAGCCCTGGATAGATTCCATCAGGCCCTGGGGATTTGTCAGTCTTTATATTCCCCAAAAAACCTAACACTTCCTCCCTTGTAATGGAGACTTTCTCTAACGGGTCAACACTCCCCTCCGAGACACTCCCAGTCAACACATCCCTCTCCTTTGTGAATACCGACGCCAAGTATTCATTTAGGATCTCCCCTACTTCTTTGGGCTCGAAACATAATTCCCCACTTTTGTCCCCGAGTTGTCCAATTTTTTCCCTGACAACCCTTTTGTTCCTTACGTATGAATAAAATGCCTTGGGATTCTCCTTAATCCTGTCTGCCAAGGACATTTCGTGACCCCTTTTTGCTCTTCTAATTCCTCGTTTGAGGTCTTTCCTACTTTCTTTGTACTCCTCCAGAGCTCCCTCCGTTTTTAGCTGCCTCGACCTAACGTACGCCACTCTTTTCTTTTTGACCAATCCCTCAATTTCCCTGGTTTCCACGGTTCTCGAATCCTACCCTTCCTGTCCTTATTTTTTACAGGCACATGCCTATCCTGCAGCCCTAACAACTGTTCCTTAAAAGGCTCCCACATGCCAGATGTGGATTTACCCTCAAACAGCCTTTCCCAATCAACAGCTGCCAATTTCTGCCGAATCCCACTAAAGTTAGCCTTCCCCCAATCCAACACCTTACCCTTGGGACACCACTCATCCTTTTCCATCACTATCCTAAAGCTAACAGAATTGTGGTCACTATTTGCCACATGTTCCCCTGCCGAAACTTTGAAGACCTGACCGGGCTCATTCCCCAGTACCAGGTCCAGTATAGCCCCCTCTCGAGTCGGGCTATCTACATATTGTTCCAAAGAACCTTCCTGTACGCATTTTACAAATGCCTCCCCATTCAGACTCCCAGCCCTACGCGATTTCCAATCTCTACCAGGGAAATTGAAGTCTCCCACTACAACAACCCTATTTTTCCTGCACCTATCCATTATCTCCTGACATATCTGTTCTTCTACTTCCCTTGGGCTGTTGGGGGGCCTGTAGTATACCCCCAACATAGTGACTGCGCCCTTCCTGTTTCTGAGCTCCATCCACAGTGACTCGTTACACGACCCCTCTGAATTGTCCTCCCTCTGCACCGCTGCAATATGCTCTCTAACTAATACCGCTACTCCTCCACCTCTTTTGGCCCCTCCTCTGTCTCGCCTAAAACACTTGTACCCCGGAATATTCAGTTGCCAGTCCTGCCCCTCTTTCAACCAAGTCTCTGTCACCGCAACCACATCCAAATTCCTCGTGAGCATTAAGGCCCTAAGTTCGTCGGTCTTACCTGCTACGCTCCTTGCATTGAAGTAGATGCACTCCAGACCTCCAGGCCCAGTGAGGTCATCCTCCCCCAGAGTGCTCTTCTTCTTTGCCAGCCTTGTCCCAGCCCCAAGCTCGTCCCCAGCCTCTACACTTGTAGACATCATTTTTGATCCCCATCCCCCTGCCACATTAGTTTAAACCCCACCGAACTGCACTCGCAAAACTCCCAGCCAGGATATTCGTGCCCTTCCAATTTAGTTGTGACCCGTGCTTCTTGTACAGGTACCCTCCTCTCTTGAAAACTTCCCAGTGATCCAGGAAAATGAAGCCCTCCCTCCTGGACCAATCCTTTAGCCAAGCGTTCAATTGTACTATCTCCCTATTCCTAGCCTCACTGGCCCTAGACATTGGGAGCAGCCCAGAGATTGCCACCCTGGAGGCCCTACCTTTTAGCCTGTTTCCCAACTCCCTGAATTGCTCTCGTAGGATCCCCCTGCTCTTCCTATCTACGTCATTTGCACCAATGTGTACAACGACATCCGTTTCTTTATTCTCCCCTTTTAATATGCCTCCTATCCGCTCGGAGAGATCCAGTACCCCAGCACCAGGTAGGCAGACTACCATCCTGGAGTCCTGTTCGCATCCACAGAATCGCCTGTCCGTGCCTCTAACCGACGCGTCCCCCACCACTATTGCTCTCCTAATCCCTCTATTTCCTTTCCGGGCCACAGAGCCTGACTGTGTGCCAGTGACCTGGTCACTGTGGCTTACCCCTGGAGAGTCATCCTCCTCCATACTATCCAAAACAATATACCTGTTTTGGAGGGGGACAACCACAGGTGACCCCACCACTAATTGCTCACTCCCCTCCCCTCTCATACCTGTCGCCGAGCCCTTCCTATTATGAGAGACAGCCACTGGAATACTCTCTGGTACGTTACCCTTATGACCTTTACTCCTCCTAACTGTGACCCACGTGTCTTCCCCCTGAGGCCCCGGTGTAACTACTTGTCGATAACTCATGTCTATTTGTCTCTCAATCTCCCTGACTAAACTAAGGTCATCAAGCCGCTGCTCCAGTTCCCTGACGCGGTCCCTCAGGAGCTGCAGTTCCACGCACCTGGCGCAAATGTGAATCTCCGGGCGGCTAGGTGTTTCCGGGAACTCCCACATCCCACACCGAAGGCAACAAACTGGCCTATCACTCATAGCTACCGTTTTCCTTTATAGGAATGAAAAAGAAAAAAAAAACGTATCCCGCTTTGCCCTTTCCCCCGAAGCCCTGTGAGCCAAAGCCCTTACAGCTCACACTCTACTCCCTGCTCACTCTGCTGCCCGCGCCCGACGCTGCCCGCTCAAAAGTGCGGCCTGCTTTTAAACCCTCCAAAAACCTTCCCAGGCTTCTCCTGGGCCTACTTCCTGTTTTGGAAAAAAAAACCTCAGATTTTTAACACAAATTTAACTGAAAAATAAATAAATAAATCACATGCATAAACGCACTCCCTTACCCTCAGCCTGCTCCGAAGGGCCTGTTCCTGTGCTGTAATTTTCTTTGTTCTTTATATGCTTCTTTTTTCCTTTTGACTAAATTCACAAGCTCCCTCGTTACTCAATGTCCTTTACCTTACCATCCTTATCCTTCCTCCTTACTGGAACATGCCGGTCCTGAACTCTGATTAGTAGGTGTTTAAACAACTTCCACATGTCAAATGGGGACTTGCCCTATATCAGCTGCTCCCAATTAATTCTCCCTAGCTCCTGCCTAATACTGTCGTAATTTGCGCTCCCCTAATTTATTCCCTTCCCTGACTTATCCTTATTCGTAGCTATTTTAAAACTTATCGAACTGTTTCCAAAATGCTCTCCCACTGAAAGGTCAGTCACCTGGCCAGGCTCATCTGTCAATACAGGGTCCACCATGGTGCCTCACAGTTCTAGGGACCCGGGTTCAATTCCCAGCTCCGGTCACTGTCTGTGTGGAGTCTGCACGTTCTCCCCGTGTCTGCGTGGGTTTCTTCCGGGTGCTCGATGGGTTTCCTCCCACAGAAATGTGGAGCTAGTTCAAGGAACAGCTACTGCGTGTCTTTGATAAGTATGTACCTGTCAGGCAGGAAGGAAGTGGTCGAGCGAGGGAACCGTGGTTTACTAAAGAAGTTGAATCTCTTGTGAAGAGGAAGAAGGAGACTTATGTAAAGATGAGACGTGAAGGCTCAGTTAGAGCGCTTGAGAGTTACAAGTTAGCCAGGAAGGACCTAAAGAGAGAGCCAAGAAGAGCCAGGAGGGGACATGAGAAGTCTTTGGCAGGTAGGAGCAAGGAAAACCCTAAAGCTTTCTATAGGTATGTCAGGAATAAAAGAATGAATAGGGTAAGATTAGGGCCAGTCAAGGACAGTAGTGGAAAGTTGTGCGTGGAGTCCGAAGAGATAGGGGAGGCACTAAATGAATATTTTTCATCAGTATTCACGCAGGAAAAAGACAATATTGTCGAGGAGAATACTGAGATACAGGCTATTAAACTAGACGGGATTGAGGTTCATAAGGAGGAGGTGTTAGCAATTCTGGAAAGTGTGAAAATAGATAAGTCCTCTGGGTCGGATGGGTTTTATCCTAGGATTGTCTGGGAGGCTAGGGAAGAGATTGCAGAGCCTTTGGCTTTGATCTTTGGGTCGTCATTGTCTACAGGAATAGTGCCAGAAGACTGGAGGATAGCAAATGTTGTCCCCTTGTTCAAGAAGGGGAGTAGAGACAACCCTGGTAATTATAGACCAGTGAGCCTTACTTCTGCTGTGGGCAAAGTTTTGGAAAGGATTATAAGAGATAGGATTTATAAGCATCTAGAAAGCAATAATTTGATTATGGATAGTCAACATGGTTTTGTGAAGAGTAGGTCGTGCCTCACAAACCTTATTGAGTTCTTTGAGAAGGTGACCAAAGAGGTGGATAAGGGTAAAGCAGTTGATGTGGTGCATATGGATTTCAGTAAAGCGTTTGACAAGGTTCCCCATGGTAAGCTATTGTAGAAGATACGGACACATGGGATTGAGGGTGATTTAGCGGATTGCATCAGGAATTGGCTAGCTCTAAGAAGACAGAGGGTGGTGGTTGATGGGAAATGTTCATCCTGGAGTTCAGTTACCAGTGGTGTACCGCAAGGATCTGTTTTGGGGCCACTGCTGTTTGTCATTTTTATTAATGACCTGGATGAGGGCGTAGAAGGATGGGTTAGTAAATTTGCGGATGACACTAAAGTCGGTGGAGTTGTGGACAGTGCAGAAGGATGTTGCAGGTTACAGAGGGACATAGATAAGCTGCAGAGCTGGGCTGAGAGGTGGCAAATGGAGTTTAATGCGGAAAAGTGTGAGGTGATTCACTTTGGAAGGAATAACAGGAATACAGAGTACTGGGCTAATGGTAAGATACTTGGTAATCTGGATGAGCAGAGAGATCTCGGTGTCCATGTGCATAGATCCCTGAAAGTTGGCACCCAGGTTGATAGGGTTGTTAAGAAGGCATATGGTGTGTTAGCTTTTATTGGTAGAGGATTGAGTTTCGGAGCCATGAGGTCATGTTGCAGTTGTACAAAACTCTGGTGCGGCCGCATTTGGAGTATTGCGTACAGTTCTGGTCGCCACATTGTAGAAAGGATGTGGAAGCATTGAAAAGGGTGCAGAGGAGATTTACTAGGATGTTGCCTGGTATGGTGGGAAGGTCTTATGAGGAACGGCTGAGGACTTGAGGCTGTTTTCGTTACAGAGAAGAAGGTTAAGTGGTGACTTAATAGAGGCATATAAGATGATCAAAGAATTAGATAGGGTGGACAGTGAGAGCCTTTTTCCTCGGATGGTGATGGGTAGCACGAGGGGACATAGCTTTAAATTGAGGGGTGATAGATATAGGACAGATGTCAGAGGTAGGTTCTTTACTCAGAGAGTAGTAAGGGTGTGGAATGCCCTGCCTGCAACAGTAGTGGACTCGCCAACATTAAGGGCATTTAAATGATCATTTGATAAACATATGGAGGATATTGGAATAGTGTAGGTTAGGAATAGTGTAGGGCAGCACGGTAGCACAGTGGCTAGCACTGCTGCTTCAAAGCTCCAGGGATCTGGGTTCGATTCCCGGCTTTGGTCACTGTGTGGAGTTTGTACCTTCTATTCATTTTATTCATATATTAGGAACAAAAGAGTTGTCAGGGAAAAAGTCGGACCTCTCAGGGACAAAGGAGGGAAATTATGCTTAGAACCCAAGGGGATAGGAGAGATCCTAAATGAATACTTTGCATCGGTATTCACAAAGGAGAGGGACTTGTTGACGGGAGTGTTTCAGAGGGAGGTGTTGACCCGTTAGAGAGAATCTCCATTACAAGGGAGGAAGTGTTAGGTTTTTTAGGTAACATTAAAACTGACAAATCCCCAGGGCCTGATGGCATCTATCCGAGACTGCTCAGGGAGACAAGAGATGTAATTGCTGGGCCTCTGACGGAAATCTTTGTCTCTTCATTGGACACAGGTGAGGTCCCTGAGGATTGGAGGATAGCGGATGTGGTACCGTTATTTAAGAAGGGTAGCAGGAATAACCTGGGTAATTATAAGCCAGTGAGCTTGACGTCCGTGGTAGGGATGTTGTTGGAGAGGATTCTTAGAGACAGGACGTAAGCGCATTTAAAACGGAACAATCTCATTAGTGACAGACAGTATGGTTTTGTAAGAGGGAGGTCGTGCCTTACAAATTTGGTGGAGTTTTTGAGGAAGTGACAAAAACAGTTGACGAAGGAAGGGCCGTGGATGTCGTCGATATGGATTTCAGTAAGGCATTTGACAAAGTCCCTCATGGCAGGTTGGTTAAGAAGGTTAAGGCTCATGGGATACAAGGAGAGGTGGATAGATGGGTAGAAAACTGGCTTGGCCACAGGAGACAGAGGGTAGCAGTCGAAGGGTCTTTTTCCGGCTGGAGGTCTGTGACCAGTGGTGTTCCGCAGGGCTCTGTACTAGGACCTCTGCTATTTGTGATATATATAAATGATTTGGAAGAAGGTGTAACTGGTGTTATCAGCAAGTTTGCGGATGACACAAAGATGGCTGGACTTGCGGATAGCAATGAACACTGTCGGACAATACAGCAGGATATAGAGAGGCTGGAAAATTGGGCGGAAAAATGGCAGATGGAATTTAATAAAGATAAATGCCAAGTGATGCAATTTGGAAGAACTAATGTAGGGGAGAGTTATACAATAAATGGCAGAGCCATCAGGAGTATAGAAACACAGAGGGACCTAGGTGTGCAAGTCCACAAATCCTTGAAGGTGGCAGCACAGGTGGAGAAGGTGGTGAAGAAGGCATATGGTATGCTTGCCTTTATAGGACGGGGTATAGAGTATAAAAGCTGGAGTCTGATGTTGCAGCTGTATAGAACGCTGGTTCGGCCACATTTGGAGTACTGCGTCCAGTTCTGGTCCCCGCACTACCAGAAGGACGTGGAGGCTTTAGAGAGAGTGCAGAGAAGGTTTACCAGGATGTTGCCTGGTATGGAGGGTCTTAGCTATGAGGAGAGATTGGGTAAACTGGGCTTGTTCTCCCTGGAAAGACGGAGAATGAGGGGAGACCGAATAGAGGTGTACAAAATTATGAAGGGTATAGATAGGGTGAACAGTGAGAAGCTTTTTCCCAGGTCAGAGGTGACGATCACGAGGGGTCACGGGCTCAAGGTGAGAGGGGCGAAGTATAACTCAGATATCAGAGGGATGTTTTTTACACAGAGGGTGGTGGGGGCCTGGAATGCGCTGCCAAGTAGGGTGGTGGAGACAGACACGCTGGCATCGTTTAAGACTTACCTGGATAGTCACATGAGCAGTCTGGGAATGGAGGGATACAAGCGAATGGTCTAGTTGGACCAATGAGTGGCACAGGCTTGGAGGGCCGAAGGGCCTGTTTCCTGTGCTGTACTATTCTTTGTTCTTTTGTTCTTTGTTCTCCTCATGTCTGCGTGGATTTTCTCCGGGTGCTCCTGTTTCCTCCCACAGTCCAAAGATGTGCGGGTTAGGTTGATTGGCCATGCTAAAATTGCCCCTTCGTGTCCTGAGATGTGTAGGTTAGAGGGGTTAGCGGGTAAATATGTAGGGATAAGGGGGTAGGGCCTGGGTGGGATTGTAGTCGGTGCAGACTCGATGGGCCAAATGGCCTCTTTCTGCACTGTAGGGTTTCTATGTAGGTGGGCTTTAGATTGGTTTCACAGGTCGGCGCAACATCAAGGGCCGAAGGGCCTGTACTGCTTTGTAATGTTCTATGTTCAGCCCGAAAGACGTGCTGTTTAGGTGCATTGGCACAAATAGGCGCCGGACTGAGGCGACTCAGGGAATTTCACAGTAACTTCATTGAGTGTTACTGTAAGCCTTACTTCTGACTAAAAAATAAACTTCACTTTAAAAAGTATAGCCCCTCCTCTATTTCACTATGCACAATTTGTTTCAAGAAACCCACTTGATGCACCTAACAAATTCTGCCCAGTCTCAGCCTCTTGCTCTAAGGAAGTTCCAGTCAATATTGGGGAAGTTAAAGTCACCTCCGTGACAACCCTGTTATTGCATCTTTCCATAATCTACTTCTTATTTTTGAGCTCTACCCATATTGCCTCAGTGGATGAAGCCTCCAGTCTGTCCCTCTGAGTCCAGATGTGACATTCTCCCTGACGAGTAATGCAATTCCACCACCTCTTTTATCTCCCTATCTATCTCGTCGAAAACATTGAAACCCTGGACCGATGAGCAGCCAATCCTGTCCTTCTCTCAACCAAGTCTCTGTAATGGCCACAACATCATAGTCCCATGCACTAATCCATTGAAATAAACAGACTTCAGCCCATCAGTCATAAGAACATAAGAAATAGGAGCAGGAGTAGGCCATCTAGCCCCTCGAGCCTGCCCCGCCATTCAATAAGATCATGGCTGATCTGACGTGGATCAGTACCACTTACCCGCCTGATCCCCATAACCCTTAATTCCCTTACCGATCAGGAATCCATCCATCCGCGCTTTAAACATATTCAGCGAGGTAGCCTCCACCACCTCAGTGGGCAGAGAATTCCAGAGATTCACCACCCTCTGGGAGGAGAAGTTCCTCCTCAACTCTGTCTTAAACCGACCCCCCTTTATTTTGAGGCTGTGTCCTCTAGTTTTAACTTCCTTACTAAGTGGAAAGAATCTCTCCGCCTCCACCCTATCCAGCCCCCGCATTATCTTATAAGTCTCCATAAGATCCCCCCTCATCCTTCTAAACTCCAACGAGTATAAACCCAATCTCCTCAGCCTCTCCTCATAATCCAAACCCCTCATCTCCGGTATCAACCTGGTGAACCTTCTCTGCACTCCCTCCAATGCCAATATATCCTTCCTCATATAAGGGGACCAATACTGCACACAGTATTCCAGCTGCGGCCTCACCAATGCCCTGTACAGGTGCATCAAGACATCCCTGCTTTTATATTCTATCCCCCTCGCGATATAGGCCAACATCCCATTTGCCTTCTTGATCACCTGTTGTACCTGCAGACTGGGCTTTTGCGTCTCATGCACAAGGACCCCCAGGTCTCTTTGCACGGTAGCATGTTTTAATTTGTTTCCATTGAGATAGTAATCCCATTTGTTATTATTTCCTCCAAAGTGTATAACCTCGCATTTATCAACGTTATACTCCATTTGCCATATCCTCGCCCACTCACTCAGCCTGTCCAAATCTCTCTGCAGATCTTCTCCGTCCTTCACACGATTCACTTTTCCACTTATCTTTGTGTCGTCTGCAAACTTCGTTACCCTACACTCCGTCCCCTCCTCCAGATCATCTATATAAATGGTAAATAGTTGCGGCCCGAGTACCGATCCCTGCGGCACGCCACTAGTTACCTTCCTCCAACCGGAAAAACACCCATTTATTCCGACTCTTTGCTTCCTGTCGGATAGCCAGTCCCCAATCCACTTTAACACACTACCCCCAACTCCGTGTGCCCTAATCTTCTTCAGCAGCCTTTTATGGGGCACCTTATCAAACGCCTTTTGGAAATCCAAAAACACCACATTCACCGGTTCTCCTCCATCAACCGCCCTAGTCACATCTTCATAAAAATCCAACATGTTCGTCAAGCACGACTTTCCCCTCATGAATCCATGCTGCGTCTGATTGATCGAACCAGTCCCATTGTGTTTATTAAACTGTCCCTGCCTGTCCTTCCTTTCAGACTTACCCATCCTAATATCTACCTTCCTCTCTATCCCTAACAAAACTGCCTGTAAGTACCTGTAACATAGTGATTCAAGCGGGCTGGCTATATTAACAATGCCCACAAGCCACAAATGAATAACCCAAAAAGAAGTTTGGGTAGTTTCATTTTTCTATCCCATTTTCAATGCTGAATATACACAATCCAAGTACCTGTTCTCTGCTAATTCCCTTTGCCCCTGGGTTGCTGCACCTTCCCAGACTGCCATTTGGTGATGTACCACAACTACTGATCACCATTAGCTGCTTTTCGGCCCTGTCTGCTCTGTCCAAAAGTTCCTCAATAAACTGCTGCAGACGAACTTTGGCATTTGCTTCTCGTGCTGCTGTGTCTTGTAAGAACTGATCAATCTGTGACACCTCCCTGCAAAAATCAACAGTGGAAAACAGAAAATATTAAATCACAAAGGCAAACTCATTAAAAAGTTCCAACAATGAGCATGCAAACATGTCAGTCACATGCAACTTTCTTTTTACATTTTCCCTTTCTAGCTGAACTTTAAATTTATCCACCTAATAATGGGGAGGTTGTTTGGTAGTCTCCGAAAATAAAAGCAAAATACTGTGGATGATGGAGATCTGCAATAAAAACAGAAAATGCTGGTAAGACTCAGCAGATCTGGCAGCATCTGTGGAGAGAGAAACAGAGTTAAGGTTTTGAGTTATCTGCCTCTTCTTCAGGGCTGAAGAGGGATTGAAATGTAATGGATTATATATTTTGAGAGGGGGATGAAAAAGGAGGGACAGAATTAAAAGATCAGGGATAAAGGGTGTTCAGGAAAATTTGTTAATAGCAGAACAAGGGTCAGCACTCTGAAAGCAAAATGGGTTAAAGGGTTGGAAAAAAGAACAAAATGGAGGAGAGAGTTCATCGTCTGAAATGATTGAACTCATAAATCCAAAAGGTTAAGAGTGCCTAACTAAGAAATTAGGTGCTACTCCTCCAGTGTGCATTCAACTTCACATAAACAGTGCATTAGACCACCGAGCATGGGAGCAAGGTGGTGAATTAAAATGCCAAGATACGGGAATAACAGGGTCATGCTTGCAGGCTAAGGAAAGGTGTTCCGCAAAGCAGTCACCCAGTCTGCATTTAGTCTCCAGTGTTGAGGAGACTGCATTGGAAGCAGCTAATACTGAACTGAAGGAAGTGCAAGCAAAAAACTTGCCCCTCTGGACACTTTTATATCTTTTCCCCACTCACCTTAAACCTATGCCCTCCAGTTTTAGACTCCCCTATCTTTGGGAAAAGATATTGACCATCTAGCTGATCTATGCCCTTGATTATTTTATAGACATCTATAAGATCGCCCCTCAGCCTTCTACACTCCAGAGAAAAAAGTCCCAGTCTATCCAGCCTCTCCTTATAACTCAAACCATCAAGTCCCAGTACCATTCTAGTAAATCTCTTCTGCATTCTTTCTAGTTTAATAATATCCTTTCTATAACAGGGTGACCACAACTGTACACAGTATTCCAAGTCTTGAATCAGTGTTGGGTCCACTGTTATTTGGCATTTATATTAATGATTTGGATGAGAATTTATGGGGCATGGTTAGTAAGTTTGCAAATGACACCAAGATTGGTGGCATATTTGACGGTGAAGAAGGTTATCTCTGATTGCAATGGGATCTTGATCAATTGTCCCATGGGCTGACGAATGGAAGATGGAGTTTAATTTCGATGAATGCGAAGTAATGCATTTCAGTCGATTGAACCAGGGCAGGACTTACTCAGTTAATGGTAGGGCTTTGGGGAGAGTTATAGAACAAAGAGATCTAGAGGTACATATTCATAACTCCTTGAAAGTGGAGTCACAGGTGATTTGATTTGATTTATTATTCTCACATGTATTAGCATACAGTGAAAAGTATTGTTTCTTGCGTGCTATACAGACAAAACATACCGTTCATAGAGAAGGAAACAAGAGAGTGCAGAATGTAGTGTTACAGTCATACCGAAGGGTGTAGCGAAAGATCAACTTAATGCAAGGTAAGTCCATTCAAAGGTCTGATGGCAGCTGGGAAGAAGCTGTTCTTGACTCGGTTGGTACGTGACCTCAGACTTTTGTATCTTTTTCCCGAAGAAGGAGGAAGAGTAGGTTTTTTCTTTTTCAGAAAGTTTATTCCTGTTTTTCCCCAGCGTAAAAAAAAATGCCATGGCAAGATGTTGGAATGCTCCTCTTGCAGGATGTGGGAGATCAGGGAGACCTCCGGTATCCCTGACGACAGCACCTGCAAAAGATGCATCCAGCTGCAGCTGCTAGCAAAGCGTGTTAGGGAACTGGAGAAGGAGCTTGATGACCTCCATCTAATTCGAGAGAATGAGAAGTATATAGACAGTAGCTTTAGGGAGATAGTTACACCTAAGCAGCAGAGCACAGGTAATTGGGTTACTGTAAGGAGAGGAAATGGCAGTGTGAAAGGACAGGCAGAGCAGGGTTCCCCTGTGGCCATACCCCTCCACAACAGGTATACTGAATTGGATACTGTTGTGGGAGATGCTTTACCTGGGACAAGCTGCGACAGCCGGAACTCTGATACTGAGTCTGGTTCTACAGCGCAAAAGGGTGGGATGAAGAAGAGGAGAGCAGTAGTGATAGGGGACTCAATGGTCAGAGGTCCGGACAGGAGGCTGTGGTCGGGACAGAGACTCCCGCATGGTTTGTTGCCTCCCAGGTGCCAAGGTCAGCGATGTCTCTGATCGCGTGCACAGCATTCTAAAGTGGGAAGGTGATCAGCCAGATGTCGTGGTACACATCGGTACAAATGACGTGGGAAGGAAGAGTGAGGAGGTCCTAAAGAGTGAGTACAAAGAGCTTGGAAGGAAGATAAAAAGCAGGACCCCGAGGGTAGTAATCTCAGGATTGCTACCTGAGCCACATGCCAGTGAGGGCAGGAGTAGGATGCTTGGGTGGATGAACACGTGGCTGAGGAACTGGTGCAGGGGGCAGGGTTTCCAATTCTTGGATCATTGGGACCTCTTCTGGGGCAGGTGGGACCTGTACAAGAGAGACGGGTTACACCTAAACTACAAGGGGACCAATATACTTGCAGGGAGGTTTGCTAGTGTTATTGGGGAGCGTTTAAACTAGATTTGCAGGGGGGTGGGAACCAGAGTGCCAGAGCAGATAGTGGAGCAGGGGTAAAAAGACAGGTTAGTTCAAGCAAAATCACAAATGGAAGGGTAGAGTGTGGTGGAAATAATCTTTTGAGGTGTGTCTATTTCAATGCCAGGAGTATTGTGGGGGAGGCAGATGAGCTGAAGGCGTAGATCGACACATGGAAATACGGACCTTGACGGCGGCACGGTAGCACAGTGGTTAGCACTGCTGCTTCACAGCTCCAGGATGCTGGGTTCGATTCCCGGCTCGGGTCACTGTCTGTGTGGAGTTTGCACATTCTCCTCGTGTCTGCGTGGGTTTCCTCCGGGTGCTCCGGTTTCCTCCCACAGTCCAAAGATGTGCAGGTTAGGTTGATTGGCCAGGTTATAAATTGCCCCTTAGAGTCCTGGGATGCGTAGGTTAGAGGGATTAGCGGGTAAATATGTGGGGGTAGGGCCTGGGTGGTATTGTGGTCGGTACAGACTCGATGGGCCGAATGGCCTCCTTCTGCACTGTAGGGTTTCTATGATTTCTATGATTTCTATGATGACATTATAGCCATTAGTGAAACTTGGCGACAGGAGGGGCAGGACTGGCAGCTCAATGTTCCAGGGTTCCAATGTTTCAGGCGGGATAGAGGCAGAGGGATAAAAGGTGGGGGGGTGGCATTGTTGGTCAGGGAAAATGTTACAGCGGTACTCAGGCAGGATAGATTAGGGAGCTTGTCTACAGAGGCCCTATGGGTGGAGCTGAGAAACAGGAAAGGTATGACCACATTAATGGGATTGTATTATAGACCACCCAATAGTCAGCGAGAATTGGAGGAGCAAATCAGCGGAGAGATAGCTGACAACTGCAAGAAACACAAAGTTGTGACAGGAGGGGATTTTAATAATCCACAAAGAGATTGGGACTCACATACTGTTAAAGGTTTAGACGGGGTAGAGTTTGTAAAATGTGTTCAGGAGAATTTTCTACACCAGTATATAGAGGTGCCAACTCGAGAGGATGCGATATTGGATCTCCTATTGGGAAATGAGTTAAGGTAGGTGATGGATGCGAGTGTGAGGGAACACTTTGGATCCAGTGATCATAATGCCATTAGTTGCAACCTGATCATGGATAAGGATAGATCTGGTTCTCAGGTTGAAGTTCTGAACTGGAAAAAGGCCAAATTTGATGAAATGAGAAGGGATCTGGGAAGTGTGGATTGGCACAGGCTGTTCTCTGGTAAGGATGTAAATGGAAAGTGGGAGGCCTTCAAAGGAGAAATTTTGAGAGTGCAGAGTTTGTATGTTCCTGTCAGGATTAAAGGCAAAGTAAATCGGAATAAGGAACCTTGGTTCTCGAGGGAGATTGTAACACTGATTAAGAGGAAGAGAGAGTTGTATGAAATGTACAGGCAGCAAGGAACAGATCAGATGCTCGAGGAGTATAAAAAGTGCAAGAAGCTACTTAAGAGGGAAATCAGGAGGGCTAAAAGAAGACATGAGGTTGCTTTGGCAGACAGAGTGAAGGAAAATCCAAAGAGCTTCTATAGGTATGTTAGGAGCAAAAGGATAGTGAGGGATAAAATTGGTCCTCTTGAAGACCAGAGTGGTAGACTGTGTATGGAACCAAAAGAGATGGGGGAGATACTAAATGGTTTTTTTGCATCCGTATTTACTGAGGAAACGGGCATGGAGTCTATGGAAATAGGGCAAACAGGTAGGGAGGTCATGGAAACTTTACAGATTAAAGGGGAGGAGGTGCTCGCTGTCTTGAGGCAAATCAGAGTGGTTAAATCCCCAGGACCGGACAGGGTATTCCCATGGACCTTGAAGGAAGCTAGTGTTGAACTTGCAGGGGCCCTGGCAGACATATTTAAAATGTCAGTATTCACGGGGGAGGTGCTGGATGATTGGAGGGTGGCTCATGTTGTTCCGTTGTTTAAAAAAGGTTCCAAAAGAAATCCGGGAAATTATAGGCCAGTAAGTTTGACGTCGGTGGTGGGCAAGTTATTGGAAGGTGTGATAAGGGATAGGATCTACAAATATTTGGATAGACATAGAACATAGAACATAGAACATTACAGCGCAGAACAGGCCCTTCGGCCCACGATGTTGCACCGACCAGTTAAAAAAAAAACTGTGACCCTCCAACCTAAACCAATTTCTTTTCGTCCATGAACCTATCTACGGATCTCTTAAACGCCCCCAAACTAGGCGCATTTACTACTGATGCTGGCAGGGCATTCCAATCCCTCACCACCCTCTGGGTAAAGAACCTACCCCTGACATCGGTTCTATAACTACCCCCCCTCAATTTAAAGCCATGCCCCCTCGTGCTGGATTTCTCCATCAGAGGAAAAAGGCTATCACTATCCACCCTATCTAAACCTCTAATCATCTTATATGTTTCAATAAGATCCCCTCTTAGCCGCCGCCTTTCCAGCGAAAACAATCCCAAATCCCTCAGCCTCTCCTCATAGGATCTCCCCTCCATACCAGGCAACATCCTGGTAAACCTCCTCTGCACCCTCTCCAAAGCCTCCACATCCTTCCTGTAATGTGGGGACCAGAACTGCACACAGTACTCCAAGTGCGGCCGCACCAGAGTTGTGTACAGTTGCAACATAACGCTACGAACTTATTTGGGAGAGTCAACATGGCTTTGTGCGTGGTAGGTCATGTTTGACCAATCTATTAGAGTTTTTCGAGGAGGTTACCAGGAAAGTGGATGAAGGGAAGGCGGTGGATGTTGTCTACCTGGATTTCAGCAAGGCCTTTGACAAGGTCCCTCATGGGAGGTTAGTTAGGAATGTTCAGTCGCTAGGTATACATGGGGAGGTAGTAAATTGGATTAGACACTGGCTCAGTGGAAGAACACAGTAAGAAGTTTAACAACACCAGGTTAAAGTCCAACAGGTTTATTTGGTAGCAAAAGCCACACAAGCTTTCGGAGCTTCTTCAGGTGAGTGGGAATTCTGTTCACAAACAGAAGGGGCTTAGAACTCCGAAAGCTTGTGTGGCTTTTGCTACCAAATAAACCTGTTGGGCTTTAACCTGGTGTTGTTAAACTTCTTACTGTGTTTACCCCAGTTCAACGCCGGCATCTCCACATCAATGGAAGAAGCCAGAGAGTGGTTGTGGAGGATTGCTTCTCTGAGTGGAGGCCTGTGACTAGTGGTGTGCCGCAGGGATCGGTGTTGGGTCCATTGTTGTTTGTCATCTATATCAATGATCTGGATGATAATGTGGTCAATTGGATCAGCAAGTTTGCTGATGATACAAAGATTGGAGGTGTAGTGGACAGTGAGGAAGGTTTTCAAAGCTTGCAGAGGGATTTGGATCAACCAGAAAAATGGGCTGAAAAATGGCAAATGGAATTTAACGCAGACAAGTGTGAGATATTGCACATGGGAAGGACAAACCAAAGTAGAACGTACAGGGTAAATGGTAGGACTCTGAAGAGTGCAGTTGAACAGAGGGATCTGGGAATACAGGTACAGAATTCCCTAAAAGTGACGTCACAGGTGGATAGGGTCGTAAAGAGTGCCTTTGGTACATTGGCCATTATAAATCGGAGTATCGAGTATAAAAGTTGGAGTGTCACAAAAGGTTGCTGCAGAAGATTGGGGTACACGGAGTTAGGGGTAAGGTGTTGGCGTGGATTGGGGATTGGCTATCTAACAGGAAGCAGAGAGTTGGGATAAATGGGTGCTTTTCTGGTTGGCAGTTGGTGACCAGTGGCGTGCCGCAGGGATCGGTGCTGGGGCCTCAATTGTTTACCATTTACATAGATGACCTGGAGGAGGGGACTGAATCTAGGGTATTCAAGTTTGCTGATGACACGAAGGTGAGTGGGAAAGCGAATTGCGTGGAGGACGCGGAAAGTCTGCAGAGAGATTTGGATAGGCTGAGCGAGTGGGCGAGGATCTGGCAGATGGAATATAACGTTAGCAAATGTGAGATTATCCACTTTGGAAGAAATAATAGTAAATTGGAATATTATTTCAATGGAGAAAAATTACATCGTGCGACTGTGCAGAGGGACCTGGGGGTCCTTGTGCACGAATCGCAAAAACTCAGTCTGCAGGTGCAGCAGGTGATCAAGAAGGCGAATGGAATGTTGGCCTTTATCGCGAGGGGGATAGAATATAAAAGCAGGGAGGTCTTGCTGCAACTGTACAAGGCACTGGTGAGGCCGCAACTGGAGTACTGTGTGCAGTTTTGGTCCCCTTATTTGCGAAAGGATATATTGGCCTTGGAGGGAGTGCAGAGAAGGTTCACCAGCTTGATACCGGAGATGAGGGGTGTAGCTTATGAGGAGAGATTAAACAGATTGGGTCTGTACTCGTTGAAGTTTAGAAGGATGCGGGGTGATCTTATAGAGACATATAAGATAATGAAGGGGCTGGATAGGGTAGAGGTGGAGAGATTCTTTCCACTTAGAAGGGAAACCAGAACTAGAGGGCACAGCCTCAAAATAAGGGGGGGCCGGTTCAGAACAGAGTTGAGGGGGAACTTCTTCTCTCAGAGGGTAGTGAATCTCTGGAATTCTCTGCCCATTGAAGTGGTGGAGGCTTCCTCGTTGAATATGTTTAAATCACGGGTAGATAGTTTTCTGATCGATAAGGGAATTAGGGATATGGGGAGCAGGCAGGTAAGTGGAACTGATTCGCTTCAGATCAGCCATGATCTTGTTGAATGGCGGGGCAGGCTCGAAGGGCCAGATGGCCTACTCCTGCTCCTATTTCTTATGTTCTTATGTTCTTATGTTATGGTAAGGTTATATAAGGCATTGGTGAGGCCGAATCTGGAGTATTGTGTGCAGTTTTGGTCACCTAGTTACAGGAGGGATGTAAATAAGGTTGAAAGAGTGCAGAGAAGGTTCACAAGGATGTTGCCGGGACTTGAGAAGCTGAGTTACAGAGAGAGATTGAATAGGTTGGGACTTTATTCCCTGGAGCGTAGAAGATTGAGGGGAGATTTGATAGAGGTGTATAAGATTTTGATGGATATAGATAGAGTGAATGCAAGCAGGCTTTTCCGCTGAGGCTCGGGGAGAACAAAACCAGAGGGCATGGGTTAAGGGTGAAAGGAGAAAAGTTTAAAGGGAATATTAGGGGGGGGCTTCTTCACGCAGAGAGTGGTGGGAGTGTGGAATGAGCTGCCGGATAAAGTGGTAAATGCGGGGTCACTTTTAACATTTAAAAAAACTTGGACGGGTTCATGGATGAGAGGGGTGTGGAGGGATATGGTCCAAGTGCAGGTCAGTGGGACTCGGCAAAAAATGGTTCGGCACAGACAAGAAGGGCCAAAAGGCCTGTTTCTGAGCTGTAACTTTCTATGGTTCTAGAGGGCATAGGTTTAAGGTGAGAGGGGAGAGATACAAAAGGGTCCAGAAGGACAATGTTTTCACACAGAGGGTGGTGAGTGGAACAAGCTGCCAGAGGTAATAGTAGAGGCGGGTACAATTTTGTCTTTTAAAAAGCATTTAGATCGTTACATGGGTACGATGGGTATAGAGGGATATGGGCCAAATGCGGGCAATTGGGATTAGCTTAGGGGTTTTAAAAAAGAAAGGACGGCATGGACAAGTTGGGGCCAAAGGGCCTGTTTCCATGTTGTAAACCTCTATGACTCTAGAAGTGTAGACAGAGTCAATGGATGGGAGGTTGGTTTGCGTGATGGATTGGGCTACATTCACTACCTTTTGTGGTTCCTTGTGGTCTTGGGCAGAGCAGGAGCCATACCAAGCTGTGATACAACCAGAAAGAATACTTTCTATGGTGCATCTGTAAAAGTTAGTGAGAGTCGTAGCTGACATGCCAAATTTCCCTAGTCTTCTGAGAAAGTAGAGGCAGTGGTGGGCTTTCGTAATGTCGGTATGGGGGGACCAGGACAGGTTGTTGGTGATCTGTACGCCTCAAAACTTGAAGCTCTCAACCCCATTGATGTAGACAGGGGCATGTTCTTCTTTACGCTTCCTGAAGTCGATGACAATCTCATTCGTTTTGTTGACATTGAGGTGGACAGAGTGGTGAAGAAGGCATTCAGCATTCTTGGTTTCATTGGTCAGAACAATGAATGCAGGAGTTGGGATGTCTTGCTGAAGTTGTACAAGATACTATTAAGGCCACACTTGGAATACTGTGTACAGTTCTGGTCACCCTATGATAATTATGTCTTTTAAAAAGCATTTAGACAGTTACATGGGTAAGATTGGTGCAGAGGGATGTGGGCCATTGTCTACGCCACCCAATGGTAAAAACTAGGCGGCGTAGACAAGTTGGGACGAAGGGCCTGTTTCCACGCTGTAAATGTCTGTGACTCTCTGCCTCTGTATGTTCATGTTCCTAAGGGTTCTGTCATTCACCTTGCATTTGTCCGGTGAGGAGATATTTCTTCACCCAGAGGTTGGTGAATGTGTGGAATTCACTACCACAGAAAGTAGTTGAGGCCAAAACATTATGTGATTTCAAGCAGCAATTAGATACAGCTCTTGGGGCTAAAAGGATATGGGGCAGGGGGAGATCAGGATATTGAGTTCGATGATCAGCCATGATCAAAATTAATGGCAGAGCATGCTCGAAAGGCCTACTCCTGCTTCTAGTTTCTATGCTTCCATGGAGTTCTTGAAAGATTCACAATGCTACGGATGTTGGCATGGATAGAAGATTGTCTAACTAACAGGAAATAGAGATGGCATAAATTAGTCTTCCTCTGGTTGGTAATGAGTGGTGTGACACAGGGATCAGGGCTGGGGCTGCAAATTAAAATTTATATCAATGAGTTGAATGAAGAGACTGAAGGTGTGGTTGCTAAATTTGCTGATGACAAAAGAGATAGGAAAGTAAATAGTGAAGCGAGACATGAGGAGGCTACAAAGGGACATAGATAGGTAACATGAGTGGGCAAAATCTGGCAAATGGAGTATAATGTGGGAAAATGTGAAATTGTCCATTTTGGCAGGAAGAATAAAAAAGCTTATTATGTAAATGGTGAGAGATTACAGAGCTCAGAGGTACAGAGGGATCTGGGTGTTCTGGTACATGAATCACAAAAGGCTAGTATAAAGATACAGCAAGTAACTGGAAAGCTAATAGAATAGATTCATTTATCCCAAGGGGAACTGAGTACAAAAGTAGAGAGGTTGTGCTTCAATTAGGTGAAGCACGAGCAAAGTCGTATTGTCAATGGACTAGTCCTCCAGAAGCCCAGGGCAATGTTCTGGGAACCTGGGCTCAAATCCCACCGCAGCAGATGTCGAAATTTGAACCCAATAAAAATCAGGAATTAAAAGCCTAATGATGACCACAAAACCATTGTTGATTTTCTTAACAACCCACCTGGTTCAATAATGTCGTTGAGGGAAGAAAATCTGCAATCCTTACCTGGTCTGGTCTACATGTCATTTCAGATCCACAGCAATGTGGCAGATTCTTTGAGAACATAACATGTGCAGTTGGACAATGGGAAACCTGCAGATGTGGTGTATCTGGATTTCCAGAAGGCATTTGACAAGCATTTTGAACGGAACAATCTCATTAGTGACAGACAGCATGGTTTTGTAAGAGGGAGGTCGTGCCTTACAAATTTGGTGGAGTTTTTTGAGGAAGTGACAAAAACGGTTGACGACGGAAGGGCTGTGGATGTCGTCTATATGGATTTCAGTAAGGCATTTGACAAAGTCCCTCATGGCAGGTTGGTTAAGAAGGTTAAGGCTCATGGGATACAAGGAGAGGTGGCTAGATGGGTAGAGAACTGGCTTGGCCACAGGACACAGAGGGTAGCAGTCGAAGGGTCTTTTTCCGGCTGGAGGTCTGTGACCAGTGGTGTTCCGCAGGGCTCTGTACTGGGACCTCTGCTATTTGTGATATATATAAATGATTTGGAAGAAGGTGTAACTGGTGTTATCAGCAAGTTTGCGGATGACACGAAGATGGCTGGACTTGCGGATAGCAATGAACATTGTCGGACAATACAGCAGGATATCGATAGGCTGGAAAATTGGGCGGAGAAATGGCAGATGGAATTTAATCCAGATAAATGCGAAGTGATGCATTTTGGAAGAACTAATGTAGGGGGGAGTTATACAATAAATGGCAGAGCCATCAAGAGTATAGAAACACAGAGGGACCTCGGTGTGCAAGTCCACAAATCCGTGAAGGTGGCAGCACAGGTGGAGAAGGTGGTGAAGAAGGCATATGGTATGCTTGCCTTTATAGGACGGGGTATAGAGTATAAAAGCTGGAGTCTGATGTTGCAGCTGTATAGAACGCTGGTTAGGCCACATTTGGAGTACTGCGTCCAGTTCTGGTCGCCGCACTACCAGAAGGACGTGGAGGCTTTAGAGAGAGTGCAGAGAAGGTTTACCAAGATGTTGCCTGGTATGGAGGGTTCACCAAGATGTTGCCTGGCTATGGGGAGAGATTGGGTAAACTGGGCTTGTTCTCCCTGGAAAGGCGGAGAATGAGGGGAGATCTAATAGAGGTGTACAAAATTATGAAGGGTATAGATAGGGTGAACAGTGGGAAGCTTTTTCCCAGGTCGGAGGTGACAATCACGAGGGGTCACGGGCTCAAGGTGAGAGGGGCGAGGTATAACTCAGATATCAGAAGGACGTTTTTTACACAGTGTGGTGGGGGCCTGGAATGCGCTGCCAAGTAGGGTGATGGAGGCAGACACGCTGGCATCGTTTAAGACTTACCTGGATAGTCACATGAGCAGTCTGGGAATGGAGGGATACAAACGAATGGTCTAGTTGGACCAATGAGCGGCACAGGCGTGGAGGGCCGAAGGGCCTGTTTCCTGTGCTGTACTGTTCTTTGTTCTTTGTGTCGCACCAAAGACTGCTACATCAGATAAAGGTGGCATGGAGGGCATTAGCTATGAGGAGAGGTTGGAGAAACTTGGTTTGTTCTCACTGGAGGGATGGAGGTTGAGGAGGCGACCTGATAGAAGTCTACAAGATTATGAGAGGCATGGACAGAGTGGATAGTCAGAAGCATTTTCCCAGGGTGGAAGAGTCAATTACTAGGGGGCACAGGTTTAAGGTGCGAATGGGAAGGTTTAAAGGAGATGTACGAGGCAGATGATTTTTTACACAGAGAGTGGTGGGTGCTTGGAACTCGTTGCCGGGGGAGGTAGTGGAAGCGGATATGGTAGTGACTTTTAAGGGGCGTCTTGACAAGTACATGAAGTACTATATGGACTTCAGCAAGGCGTTCGATGAGGTCCCCCATGCAAGACTTCTTGAGAAAGTGAGAGGGCATGGGATCCAAGGGGCTGTTGCCTTGTGGATCCAGAACTGGCTTGCCTGCAGAAGGCAGAGAGTGGCTGTGGAGGGGTCTTTCTCTGCATGGAGGTCAGTGACCAGTGGAGTGCCCCAGGGATCTGTTCTGGGACCCTTGCTGTTTGTCATTTTCATAAATGACCTGGATGAGGAAGTGGAGGGATGGGTTGGTAAGTTTGCTGACGACACCAAGGTAGGTGGTGTTGTGGATAGTTTGGAGGGATGTCAGAAGTTGCAGCGAGACATAGATAGAATGCAAGACTGGGCGGAGAAGTGGCAGATGGACTTCAACCCGGATAAGTGTGTAGTGATCCATTTTGGTAGATCCAATGGGATGAAGCAGCAGTATAATATGAAGGGTACCATTCTTAGCAGTGTAGAGGATCAGAAGGACCTTGGGGTCCGGGTCCATAGGACTCTTAAATCGGCCTCGCAGGTGGAGGATGCGGTCAAGAAGGCGTACGGCGTACTAGCCTTCATTAATCGAGGGATTGAGTTTAGGAGTCGGGAGATAATGCTGCAGCTTTATAGGACCCTGGTTAGACCCCACTTGGAGTACTGCGCGCAGTTCTGGTCACCTCATTACAGGAAAGATGTTGAAGCCATTGAAAGGGTGCAGAGGAGATTTACAAGGATGTTGCCTGGATTGGGGGGCATGCCTTATGAGGATAGGTTGAGGGAGCTTGGTCTCTTCTCCCTGGAGAGACGAAGGATGAGAGGTGACCTGATAGAGGTTTACAAGATGTTGAGAGGTCTGGATAGGGTAGACTCTCAGAGGCTATTTCCAAGGGCTGAACTGGTTGCTACGAGAGGACACAGGTTTAAGGTGCTGGGGGGTAGGTACAGAGGAGATGTCAGGGGTAAGTTTTTCACTCAGAGGGTGGTGGGTGAGTGGAATCGGCTGACGTCGGTGCTGGTGGAGGCAAACTCGTTGGGGTCTTTTAAGAGACTTCTGGATGAGTACATGGGATTTAATGGGATTGAGGGCTATAGATAGGCCTAGAGGTAGGGATATGATCAGCGCAACTTGTGGGCCGAAGGGCCTGTTTGTGCTGTGGCTTTCTATGTTCTATGAATAGGATGGGAATAGAGGGATATGGTCCCCGGAAGGGTAGGGGGTTTTAGATAAGTCGGGCTGCATGGTCGGTCCAAGCTGGGAGGGCCGAGGGGCCTGTTCCTGTGTTGTAATTTTCTTTGTTCTATGTTCTTTGAATCACAAGGAGTTGGTTTGCAGGTGCAGAGGGTAATTAAGAAGGCAAATGGAATTTTTTCCTTCATTACTCGAGGGATGGAGTTTAAAACAGCGAGGTTATTTTGCAGCTGTATAAGATGCTGGTGAAGCCACACCTGGAGTACTGTGTACAGTTTTGGTCTCCTTACTTCAGAAAGGATATACAGGCACTGGAGGAGGTGCAGAGGAGATTCACTAGGTTGATTCCGGAGTTGAGAGGGTTGGCTTATGAGAAGAGACTTTGTAGATTGGGGCTATACTCATTGGAATTCAGAAGAATGAGGGGAGATCTAAGAGAAACACATAAGATTATGAAGGGAATAGATAAGATAGAAGCAGGGAAGTTGTTTCCACTGGCAGGTGAAACTAGAACTAGGGGGCATGGCCTCAAAATAAGGGGAAGCAGATTTAGGACTGAGTTGAGGAGGAACTTCTTCACACAAAGGGTTGTGAATCTGTGGAATTCCCTGCCCAGTGAAGCAGTTGAGACTATGTTTTTAAGGCAAGGATAGATACATTTTTGAATAGTAAAGGAATTAAGGGTTATGGTGAGTGGGCGGGTGTGTGGAGCTGAGTCCACAAAAAGATCAGCCATGATCTTATTGAATGGCGGAGCAGGCTCGAGCGGCCAGATGGCTTACTGCTGCTCCTAGTTCTTATGTTCTTATGAATTGCCTAGCAAGCCACTCAGGCAATTAGGGATGTGCAAGAAACGCAGGCCCAGCCAGCAGCTCCCACATCGCATCAATTAAAAAAAAAGTTATGCAGGGCATTGGTGAGACCACATCTGGAGTAAGGGCAGCATGGTGGCACAGTGGTTCGCAGTGCTGCCTCATAGCGCCAGCAACTCAGCTTGGATTCTGGCCTTGGGTGAATGTCTGTGTGGAGTTTGCACGTTCTCCCTGTGTCTGCGTGGGTTTCCTCCGGGTGCAACTGTTTCTTCCCAGTCCAAAGATGTGCGGGTTAGGTGGATTAGTCATGGTAAAGAGGCAGGGTTACAGGGACAGGGCAGGGGTAGGAGCCTGGGTAGGATGCTCTTTCAGAGTTGGTGCAGACTGGATAGGCTGACTGGTCTCCTTCTACTCTGTAGGACACTATAATTCTATGGTATTGTGTACAGTATTAGTCTCCTTATTTCAGAACAGTTGGAAGCAGTTCATTGAATTCAACATCCTGATCCCCCTTCCCCCCCATATCCCTTGATCCCTTTAGCCCCAAGAGCTATAGAACATAGAACATAGAACAGTACAGCACAGAACAGGCCCTTCGGCCCACGATGTTGTGCCGACCTTCATCTGAAACCAAGATCAAGCTATCCCACTCCCTACCATCCTGGTGTGCTCCATGTGCCTATCCAATAACCGCTTAAATGTTCCTAAAGTGTCTGACTCCACTATCACTGCAGGCAGTCCATTCCACACCCCAACCACTCTCTGCGTGAAGAACCTACCTCTGATATCCTTCCTATATCTCCCACCATGACCCTATAGTTATGCCCCCTTGTAATAGCTCCATCCACCCGAGGAAATAGTCTTTGAACGTTCACTCTATTTTTCCCCTTCATCATTTTATAAACCTCAATTAAGTCTCCCCTCAGCCTCCTCCACTCCAGAGAGAACAGCCCTAGCTCCCTCAACCTTTCCTCATAAGACCTACCCTCCAAACCAGGCAGCATCCTGGTAAATCTCCTCTGCACTCTTTCCAGCGCTTCCACATCCTTCTTATAGTGAGGTGACCAGAACTGCACATAATATTCCAAATGTGGTCTCACCAAGGTCCTGTACAGTTGCAGCATAACCCCACGGCTCTTAAACTCCAACCCCCTGTTAATAAAAGCTAACACACTATATGCCTTCTTCACAGCTCTATCCACTTGAGTGGCAACCTTTAGAGATCTGTGGATATGGACCCCAAGATCTCTCTGTTCCTCCACAGTCTTCAGAACCCTACCTTTGACCCTGTAATCCACATTTAAATTAGTCCTACCAAAATGAATCACCTCACATTTATCAGGGTTAAACTCCATTTGCCATTTTTCAGCCCAGCTTTGCATCCTATCTATGTCTCTTTGCAGCCTACAACACCCCTCCACCTCATCCACTACTCCACCAATCTTGGTGTCATCAGCAAATTTACTGATCCACCCTTCAGCCCCCTCCTCTAAGTCATTAATAAAAATCACAAAGAGCAGAGGACCAAGCACCGATCCCTGCGGCACTCTGCTAGCAACCTGCCTCCAGTCCGAAAATTTTCCATCCACCACCACCCTCTGTCTTCGATCAGACAGCCAGTTACCTATCCAATCGGCCAACTTTCCCTCTATCCCACACCTCCTTACTTTCATCATAAGCCGACCATGGGGGACCTTATCAAACGCCTTACTAAAATCCATGTATATGACATCAACTGCCCTACCTTCATCAACACACCTAGTTACCTCCTCAAAAAATTCTATCAAATTTGTGAGGCACGATTTGCCCTTCACAAATCCGTGCTGACTATCCCGGATTAATCCGCATCTTTCTAAATGGTCGTAAATCCCATCCCTAAGGACCTTTTCCATCAATTTACCAACCACCGAAGTCAGACTAACCGGTCTATAATTACCAGGGTCATTTCTATTCCCTTTCTTAAACAGAGGAACAACATTTGCCACTCTCCAGTCCTCTGGCACCATCCCCGTGGACAGCGAGGACCCAAAGATCAAAGCCAAAGGCTCTGCAATCTCATCCCTCGCCTCCCAAAGAATCCTAGGATACATTTCATCAGGCCCAGGGGACTTATCGACCTTCAGTTTATTCAAAACTGCCAATACATCCTCCCTCCGAACATCTATTTCCTCCAGCCTATTAGCCTGTAACACCTTCTCTTCCTGAAAAACATGGCCCCTCTCCTTGGTGAACACTGAAGAAAAGTATTCATTCATCACCTCGCCTATCTCTACTGATTCCATACACAAGTTCCCACCACTGTCCTTGACCGGCCCTAACCTCACCCTGGTCATTCTTTTATTCCTCACATAAGAGTAAAAAGCCTTGGGCTATATCTAATTTCTTCTTGAAATCACACAACGTACACCCTCAGGTCAGAAAAGAAGCTGCCTTCTTAAACCACTGCAATCCTAGTGCTGTAGGTACTCCCACAGTGCTGTTAGGGAGAGACCATTAGAGATAATTATTGTAAACACATGGAGCCACTTGGCACAAGTCCAATATTATTTGTTAATAAATCCATATTTACCATTCTTTATATTACTGATCACAACACATATACTTACTGCTGTTTCCTGACAAGTTCCTGATCCTTCTGCACCAAATCTTGTTTCAATGTAGCCAGCATCTCTACACTCACATCGACCTGGCGTGATAACTCAGAGGCCTTTTCTTCAAGGTCGTGCTTTTCTCTACTCAACCTCACACTTTCCTGTTTGGCTTTCTCCAACTCTGAGCTTTTTTTCTCAAGTTCTGTCTGAAGCTTGTCTACCCGGGATGTGATTTTCTGCTCCACTTCCTCTGACAGCTTTTCTAGACGTTCATTTAAGTCTAGCTTCTCAAGAGCTTGAATCTTTAATCGAGCCAGCCCTTCCTCATACACAGCATCCACTGCTGCCGCAGCAAGAGCAGCGGGGGGAGCGGGAGAAGTCACTGCCTTTCTCATGAGTATATCGTTTACTGGAACTTCAACTTCCGGGAAGTAACAAGTGGAACCAAGTGATAATTCCTCCCCACACTGTAAATCATATAAGTATCTCTGCTCTTTACCTCTGAAAGAGGTGCTTTCAAAGATTTCCTTGCAGGAAGCAGGTATCAGAATTGACTTGTCGACTCCTGAAGACAGAACACTTGCATCACAGATGCTGTTGGACTTAGAAAGCACATAAAGTGTCTCATATGTGTGATTATATTCTAGATGAGCTCTCAATGAAGACAGACTTCTAAAACGCTTGTGTTCCCCACACCTTGGACAACGGTAGGGTAGGTCCAAAGAGGCCATTCCTCAAAAAACCCCACAACATGGACGTCCACTGCACTGCACATGGAGAAGACTTTTTCTCATACTGAACTATCTTGCTCATGTATCTTCAGAGGTTGATGACAAACTGACAGTGAAGGCTTCAGTTAATTGGCATCATGATGCAAACATGATAACTATCCTTCAATTCAACTGGCCAGTTCTTTCAGATCAGCATTCTGATTCTCACATGAACTTTACTGGCCTCAAAAGGCATTAAACCGAGCTGTACCTGCTGAGAAAAGAAACATGTATCATAATGATTAACCAGCAATCTTAAATCAACACTGAAGACACAAAGAAAATGCAGCAAATACAGACTTTATTCTCCATCTAGACTGAAATAATTCAATGAGGGAAGATAGACTAGATGATGAATTCATACAATGGATACAACTAGGAAACAAGCTATAGCAGACCTGGTACATGCAATGAGATAGGATTAATTAATGACTGCCGAGGGATAGCCACCCACCTCACCCCACACCGCCCCCCCTACCCAAGTAGAAGTGATCATATAACATGTTTGAATTTTAAACTGAGTCTGAGGAAGAGAAGAGTGGGCCTCAGACTAGTACTTTAAACTTAAATGAGGGCAATAATGAGGTTGTGAAAGCAGAGCTAGCAAAAGTGAACATGCAATTTAGGTTAAGGCTTAGCCAATAGAGATGCAGTGGCAGACATTTAAGGGAATATTTCAGAATGTACAGAATAGATACACTCCAATGATGAAGAACAAGTCTAAAGGGAACACCGACAATCCAGGTTAACAAAAAAAATTAAAGATAGTATCAAACGTAAAGAAAAAGCATACAATTGCAAGAAAATGGTTAGCAGATCAGCAGTAAAGGGAGAATGGGGAGGTGATAGACAAGAGCTATCATCAGGAGGTCACACCAGGGCCACGGGTTGAGGCCAAGTGGGTGACGGCCAGGAAGGGTAAAGCTCGGGTGATTGAGAGCACCCCGGTGGACGTGCCCCTACACAACAAGTACTCCTGCTTGAGTACTGCTGGGGGGACAGCCCGCCTGGGGGGAAGCAGCAGTGGCCGTGTCTCCGGAGTGGAATCCGGCCCTGTAACTCAGAGGGCTAAGGAAAAGAGGAGGAAGGCAGTGTTAATCAGGGACTCGACAGTAAGGGGGTCGGACAGGCGTTTTTGTGGAGGCAGGCAGGAGTCTTGGATGGTGTTCTGCCTCCCTGGGGCCGGGATCCAGGATGTCGCTGGTCGACTCCCAGAAATCCTGAGGGGGGAGGCAGGGGAGCCAGAGGTAGCGGTACATATTGGTACCGCTGATGTGGGAAGGAAGGGGGAAGGAGTCATGAAAAGAGAGTATAGGGAATTAGGGAGACAGCTGAGGAGGAGGAAAGCAAAGGTAGTAATCTCAGGATTGCTGCCTGTGCCATGGGAGGGTGAGGGCAGCAATGGAGTGAGGTGGAGGATGAATGTGTGGCTGAGGGACTGGTGCAGGGGGCAGAGATTCAGGCTCCTGGACCATTGGGACCTCTTTAGGGGCAGGTGTGACCTGTACACAAAAAACGGGTGGCACTTGAATCCCAAGGGGACCAATATCCTGGCAGGAAGGTTGTCTAAGGCTACTGGGGAGAGTTTAAACTAGATAGGTTGGGGGGAGGGGATCAAAATGAGGTGACTGGGAGCGAGGAAGTTAGCTCGCAAACAGAGAAGGGTTATAGACGGTGCAAGAGGGAGGATGGACGGGGGATAGAGAAGGGGAGAGCTCAGACCAAAGGATTGAGATGTGTTTACTTTAATGCCAGGAGTATAGTGAAGAAAGGGGATGAGCTCAGAGCATGGATCGATGCCTGGAAGTGTAATATGGTGGCCATTACGGAGACCTGGATGTCTCAGGGACAGGACTGGATACTCCAGGTGCCGGGATTCAGATGTTTCAGGAAGGACAGGGAGGGAGGCAAGAGAGGGGGTGGAGTGGCACTGCTGATCAGGAATAGTGTCACAGCTGTAGAGAAGGTGTATGCTGTGGAGGGATTGTCTACAGAGTCTCTGTGGGTGGAAGTTCGGAGTGGGAAGGGGTCGATCACTTTGCTGGGAGTTTTCTATAGGCCGCCCAATAGTAACAGGGAGGTGGAGGAGCGGATAGGGAAACAGATCCTGGAGAGTTGCAATAACAGCAGAGTTGTTGTGATGGGAGACTTTAATTTCCCAAACATAGATTGGAATATCCCTAGGGTAAGGGGATTGGATGGGGAGGAGTTTGTTAGGTGTGTTCAGGAGGGTTTCCTGACACAGCATGTGGACACGCCGACAAGAGGAGAGGCTGTACTTGATCTGATACTGACAAATGAACCTGGACAGGTGTCAGGTCTCTCAGTGGGAGAGCATCTTGGGGATAGCGATCATAACTTTATCTCCTTTATGCTTGCATTGGAAAAAGAGAGGATCAAGCAAGCTAGGAAAGCATTTATATGGAGCAAGGGGAAATATGAAAACATCTCTGGAATTCTCTGCCCACTGAGGTGGTGGAGGCTACCTCGCTGAATATGTTTAAAGCGCGGATGGATGGATTCCTGATCGGTAAGGGAATTAAGGGTTATGGGGATCAGGCGGGTAAGTGGTACTTACTCGCTGATCCACGTCAGATCAGCCATGATCTTATTGAATGGCGGGGCAGGCTCGAGGGGCTAGATGGCCTACTCCTGCTCCTATTTCTTATGTTCTTATAAGGCAGCAAATTAGAGGAGTAAATTGGAAGGAGGTATTGTCGGGGAAATGCACTGAAGAGAGGTGGCAGTTTTTCAAGGAATGTCTGTCTAGGGTTCTACAGGACAATGTTCCGAGCAGACAGGGAGAAGTTGGTAGGTTAAAGGAACCGTGGTGTACGAAAGCTGTGCAGGACCTAGTCGAGAAGAAAAGGAAAGCGTACAAAAGGTTCAGAGAGCTTGGCGAAGAAGGGATCTAGATGAGTATACGGCTTTTCGGAAGGGACTAAAGAAGGAAATTAGGAGAGCCAGAAGGGGTCACAAGGCGGCCTTGGCAAGTAGAATTAAGGAAAACCCTAAGGCGTTCGATGAATATGTGAAGAGTAAAAGGATGAGATGTGAAGGAATAGGGCCTATAAAAGGTGAAGGCGGGAAAATCAGTGCGGAACCAGTAGAAATGGCAGAGGTGCTTAATGAGTATTTTGCCTCGGTTTTCACAGAGGAGAAGGACATGGGTGCATGTACTGTGGGCTTGCGGTGGACTGAAAAGATTGAGTATGTGGACTTTAACACAGAGGTTGTGCTGGAATCTTTGAATGGCATCAAGATAGATAAGTCGCTGGGTCCGGATGGGATGTACCCCAGGTTACTGTGGGAGACGAGGGAAGAGATTGCAGAGCCTCTGGCGATTATCTTTGCGTCGTCGATGGAGACGGGAGAGGTGCCGGAGGATTGCGGATGTGGTTCCTATTTTCAAGGGGAATAGGGATAGCCCAGGAAATTGCCGACCGGTGAGTCTAACCTTGGTGGTTGGTAAGCTGATGGAGAAGATCCTGAGGGACAAGACTTATGAGCATTTAGAGAGGTTTAGTATGCTCAAGAATACTCAGCATGGCTTTGTCAAAGGCAGATTGTGCCTTACGAGCCTGGTGGAGTTTTTCGAAAATGTGACTAAACACATTGACGAAGGGAAAGCGGTAGATGTGGTTTATATGGATTTTAGCAAGGCGTTCGATAAGGTCCCCCATGCAAGGCTTCTAGAAAAAGTGAGAGGGCATGGGATCCAAGGGGCTGCTGCCCTGTGGATCCAGAACTGGCTTGCCCAAAGGACAGTAAGAAGTCTCACAACACCAGGTTAAAGTCCAACAGGTTTATTTGGTAGCAAATACCATAAGCTTTCGGAGCAATGCTCCTTCGTCAGATGGAGTGGTCTCTGTTCAGGAGAACAGAGACCACTCCATCTGACGAAGGAGCATTGCTCCGAAAGCTTATGGTATTTGCTACCAAATAAACCTGTTGGACTTTAACCTGGTGTTGTGAGACTTCTTACTGTGCTTACCCCAGTCCAACGCCGGCATCTCCACATCATGATTGCACAAAGGAGGCAGAGTGTGGGTATAGATGGGTCTTTTTCTAAATGGAGGTCGGTCACCAGTGGTGTGCCCCAGGGATCTGTTCTGGGACCCTTGCTGTTTGTCATTTTCATAAATGACCTGGATGAGGAAGTGGAGGGATGGGTTAGTATGTTTGCCGACGACACGAAGGTTGGTGGGATTGTGAATAGTCTGGACACTCCATCCTATTAAGTCCCATGTACTCATCCAGGACTCTCATAAAAGACCCTATTGAGTTTGCCTCCACCACCACTGACGGCAGCCGATTCCACTCGCCCACCACCCTGTGTGTGAAAAACATACCCCTGACATCTCCCCTGTACCTACCCCCCAGCACCATAAACCTGTGTCCTCTCGGAGCAGACATTTCCACCCTGGGAAAAAGCCTCTGAGAGTCCACCCAATCTATGCCTCTCAACATCTCAAACACCTCTCTTAGGGCTCCTCTCATCCTTCGTCTCTCCAAGGAGAAAAGACCGAGCTCCCTCAGCCTATCCTCATAAGGCATGCCACTCAATCCAGGCAACATCCTTGTAAATCTCCTCTTTCAATCTTTTCCACATCCTTCCTATAGTGAGGCGACCAGAACTGAGCACAGTACTCCAAGTGGGGTCTGACGAGGGTCTTATACAGCTGCATCATTATCCCCGGACTCCTAAACTCAATCCATCGACTGACAAAGGCCAGCACACCATACGCCTTCTTAACCACCTCCTCCACCTGCGGGGCCGATTTTAGAGTCCAATGGAACCGGACCCCAAGGTCCTTCTGATCCTCCACAGTACTAAGAGTCTTTCCCTTTATATTGTACTCCTTCATCCCATTTGACCGACCAAAATGGACCACGACGCATTTATCTGGGTTGAAGTCCATCTGCTACTTCTCCGCCCAGTCACAGAAATCATAGAAACCCTACAGTGCAGAAGGAGGCCATTCGGCCCATCGAGTCTGCACCGACCACAATCCCACCCAGGCCCTACCCCCACATATTTTACCCGCTAATCCCTCTAACCTACGCATCTCAGGGGCAATTTGAACCTGGCCAATCAACCTAACCCGCACATCTTTGGACTGTGGGAGGAAACCGGAGCACCCGGAGGAAAGCCACGCAAACACGAGGAGAATGTGCAAACTCCACACAGACAGTGACCCGAGCCGGGAATCGAACCCAGGACCCTGGAGCGGTGAAGCAGCAGTGCTAACCACTGTGCTACCGTGCCGCCCGGTCTTGCATCCTATCTATGTCCCTCTGTAACTTCTGACATCCCTCCAGACTATCCACAACCCCACCAACCTTCGTGTCGTCGGCAAACTTACCAACCCCGGTAAGTTTGCCGAGGGCATGGGATCCAAGGGGCTGTTGCCTTGTGGATCCAGAACTGGCTTGCCTGCAGAAGGCAGAGAGTGGCTGTGGAGGGGTCTTTCTCTGCATGGAGGTCAGTGACCAGTGGAGTGCCCCAGGGATCTGTTCTGGGACCCTTGCTGTTTGTCATTTTCATAAATGACCTGGATGAGGAAGTGGAGGGATGGGTTGGTAAGTCTGCTGACGACACCAAGGTAGGTGGTGTTGTGGATAGTTTGGAGGGATGTCAGAAGTTGTAGCGAGACATAGATAGAATGCAAGACTGGGCGGAGAAGTGGCAGATGGACTTCAACCCGGATAAGTGTGTGGTGATCCATTTTGGCAGATCCAATGGGATGAAGCAGCAGTATAATATGAAGGGTACCATTCTTAGCAGTGTAGAGGATCAGAAGGACCTTGGGGTCCGGGTCCATAGGACTCTTAAATCGGCCTCGCAGGTGGAGGATGCGGTCAAGAAGGCGTACGGCGTACTGGCCTTCATTAATCGAGGGATTGAGTTTAGGAGTCGGGAGATAATGCTGCAGCTTTATAGGACCCTGGTTAGACCCCACTTGGAGTACTGCGCGCAGTTCTGGTCACCTCATTACAGGAAAGATGTTGAAGCCATTGAAAGGGTGCAGAGGAGATTTACAAGGATGTTGCCTGGATTGGGGGGCATGCCTTATGAGGATAGGTTGAGGGAGCTTGGTCTCTTCTCCCTGGAGAGACGAAGGATGAGAGGTGACCTGATAGAGGTTTACAAGATGTTGAGAGGTCTGGATAGGGTAGACTCCCAGAGGCTATTTCCAAGGGCTGAAATGGTTGCTACGAGAGGACACAGGTTTAAGGTGCTGGGGGGTAGGTACAGAGGAGATGTCAGGGGTAAGTTTTTCACTCAGAGGGTGGTGGGTGAGTGGAATCGGCTGACGTCGGTGGTGGTGGAGGCAAACTCGTTGGGGTCTTTTAAGAGACTTCTGGATGAGTACATGGGATTTAATGGGATTGAGGGCTATAGATAGGCCTAGAGGTGGGGATGTGATCGGCGCAACTTGTGGGCCGAAGGGCCTGTTTGTGCTGTGGCTTTCTATGTTCTATATCTCTATGATATATATTATATATCTCTATGTTATATATTATATATCTCTATATGTTATATATTATATATCTCTATATGTTATATATTATATATCTCTATGTTATATATTATATATCTCTATGTTATGTATTATATATCTCTATGTTATATATTATACATCTCTATATGTTATATATTATATATCTCTATATGTTATATATTATATATCTCTATATGTTATATATTATATATCTCTATGTTATATATTATATATCTCTATGTTATATATTATATATCTCTATATGTTATATATTATATCTTCTATGTTATATATTATATATCTCTATGTTATATATTCTCTATATTATATTATATATCTCTATATGATATTATATATCTCTCTATGTTATATATTATATATCTCTATATGTTATATATTATATATTCTATGTTATATATTATATATTCTATGTTATATATTATATATCTCTATATTATATTACATATCTCTATGTTATATTATATATCTCTATGTTATATATTATATCTCTATGTTATATATTATATATCTCTATGTTATATATTATATCTCTCTATGTTATATATTATATATCTCTATGTTATATATTATATGTCTCTATGTTATATATTATATCTCTCTATGTTATATATTGTATATCTATATGTCATATATTATATATTCTATGTTATATATTATATATCTCTATGTTATATATTATATATCTCTATGTTATATATTATATATCTCTATATGTTATATATTGTATATTCTATGTTATATATTATATATCTCTATGTTATATATTATATATCTCTATATGTTATATATTATATATCTCTATGTTGTATATTATATATCTCTATATGTTATATATTATATATCTCTATGTTATATATATTATATATCTCTATGTTATATATTATATATCTCTATATGTTATATATTATATCTTTCTATGTTATATATCTCTATGTTATATATTATATATCTCTATATGTTATATATTATATATCTCTATGTTATATATTATATATCTCTATATGTTATATATTATATCTCTCTATGTTATATATCTCTATGTTATATATTATATATCCCTATATGTTATATATTATATATCTCTATGTGTTATATATTATATATCTCTATGTTATATATTATATATCTCTATATGTTATATATTATATATCTCTATGTTATATATTATATATCTCTATATGTTATATATTATATATCTATATGTTATATATATTATATATCTCTATGTTATATATTATATATCTCTATGTTATATATTATATATCTCTATATGTTATATATTATATCTCTCTATGTTATATATCTCTATGTTATATATTATATATCTCTATATGTTATATATTATATCTCTCTATGTTATATATCTCTATGTTATATATTATATATCTCTATATGTTATATATTATATATCTCTATATGTTATATATTATATATCTCTATGTTATATATTATATATCTCTATATGGTATATATTATATATCTCTATGTTATATATTATATATCTCTATGTTATATATTATATATCTCTATATGTTATATATTATATATCTATATATGTTATATATTATATATCTCTATGATATATATTATATATCTCTATATGATATATATTATATATCTCTATATGTTATATATTATATATCTCTATGTTATATATTATATATCTCTATGATATATATTATATATCTCTATATGATATATATTATATATCTCTATGTTATATATTATATATCTTTATATGTTATATATTATATATCTCTATGTTATGTATTATATATCTCTATGTTATATATTATATATCTCTATATGTTATATATTATATATTCTATGTTATATATTATATATCTCTATGTTATATATTATATATCTCTATGTTATATATTATATATCTCTATATGTTATATATTATATATCTCTATGTTATATATTATATATCTCTATGTTATGTATTATATATCTCTATGTTATGTATTATATATCTCTATGTTATATATTATATATCTCTATATGTTATATATTATATATTCTATGTTATATATTATATATCTCCATGTTATATATTATATATCTCTATGTTATATATTATATATATATCTCTATGTTATATATTATATATCTCTATGTTATATATTATATATCTCTATATGATATTATATATCTATGTTATATATTATATATCTCTATGTTATATATTATATATCTCTATATGTTATATATTATATATCTCTATATGTTATATATTATATATCTCTATGTTATGTATTATATATCTCTATGTTATATATTATATATCTCTATATGTTATATATTATATATCTCTATGTTATATATTATATATCTCTATGTTATATATTATATATCTCTATGTTATATATTATATATCTCTATATGTTATATATTATATATCTCTATGTTATATATTATATATCTCTATATG